>NC_141990.1:8381521-8534021 GCF_049901715.1 Pseudonaja textilis | reverse complement strand
GTCAGCTTTGGAAGCCATATTGAGACCAGACGCTTCCACACTGCCACATTCTTGAGCCTGGGAAAATGTGAGGGGGGAATTTCTTGGAGTGTATGTGATTAGATATAATAGCATTCTTCTTCTAAGTCAAGGTCATGTGGTTTCTGCACCTGGGTGAGGGGATGTCTCAAGTTGGTACGGATGGTGATTGGGGCATGTGATGCCATGAGAGGTGTAGGGGGTGGATTTGTAGTTTTTTACTTATTGCAAGGAAACCCAGAACTTTCAGATTCGGGATTTCCCAGGTGTGCCAGTTTACCACTCTAATAACAAGAACCTTGGAGAGGATGTCTGCCTTGGAGTTATTTGTTGGAGTGGAGGTTTTCTGGAATGCTGACATAAAGTCAATGGGGAAAGACAGATTCACTTAACAATCGTGTTACTAACTTAACAAATGCAATGATTCACTTAAGAACCATGGCAAGAAACGTCGTAACAATGGGGCAAACTCACTTAACAAATGGTTCACTTAGCCGCATAAATTTTGAGCACAATTGTGGTCGTAACTCGAGGACGACCTCTATGCCAGTGCAGCCTCACCAATGCAACATAGAACAGATCACTTCCCGTGACCTCGACATTGTACCTCGGTTGATCCAGCCCAAGAATCAGTTGTCTCTTGGCAGCTGAAGCAAATGGCTGGCTCATTTGTGTGGAAGTCTGTCTGAATCCCTCAAATGCATCTTCCATGTGCAAGTAATGGGCCTTGTACATTTGCTTCACACACACACACACACATACAAACGGCAATCTAAGTGCAGAACTCTACAAATGGATGTTCAGGCCTTTTGAACCTTGAACCAGTCCTCTGAGGTGTTAGTAATCCTCCTAGCTTTGTGTTTAATAGTGTTTAAAATAAAGAAGTGACACAGAACACTTGCGTCGGTAAAACCCTGTTTCCTTCCCAGATGCAGGAAGGTATCGCTGATGAAAAGTAGACGGATTTGTGGAAGTGTGTGTGCACAAACATGTTTGTAATGCATTTCTCACAGATCGCGAGTCCCCCTGTCTTCACTTGGTGTTGGTCACCCACAAGCAAACATGGCTTGCAAAATGGAATGTGGAATTGGCTGGATTAACCATGTTATAGAATAGAATAGAATAGAATAGAATAGAATAGAATAGAATAGAATAGAATAGAATAGAATAGAATAGAATAGAATAGAATAGAATAGAATAGAATAGAATAGAATAGAATTTGTTATTGGCCAAGTGTGATTGGACACACAAGGAATTTGTCTTTGGTGCATATGCTCTCAGTGTACATAAAGAAGAAAATAAAATACATTCATCGATTCATAAGACACAACACTTAGTGATAGTGATAGGTTACTAAATAAGCAATCAAATCATACTAGGAAACAAATAAAATGTCAATTAAAAATACTCCTTTGGTCTTTTTAGTTGCCAGCAGAAAGGGAGTGGGGGAAAGCAGTGCATTCCTTAAATGCTTCAGATAATCGCCTTGGCAGCCCAAAGCTGTCACTGCGCAAGAATATTACTGCAGAGCATGATTGATGACTCTTGGCTATGGATGTGTCCCATTGGATAATATTCGTCCAGGGGGTGGGAGGAAGACCAGGGTCAAGGGGGAAATGAATGATGATTTTTAGTGTCAGCTGCACCCAGCTAACACCAACATGGCCACTCCTAAATAAATCATCTTTTTTTACTCTGAGAGATGCGGCTAGAGACTTATGATTTGAATGGGGGTAGATTTGTTGGAGCCCTGACATAAAACAATATAAATTGTAAAGATACAAGCAACACAGTTATAGTCATAAGAGGAAGAGATAGGTAGTAGGAAGAATGAAAGGAATAATAGTAATACAGTTGTAGTAAATAAGTTGACAGTGTTGTGGGAATCAGTTGTTTAGCAGAGTGTCATGTCATGTCATGTTATGTTAACATAGATAGTCCTTGACTTAATGACCACAATTGAGCTCAACATTTCTGTGGCTAACCAAGACAGTGGTCAAGTAGGTTTGGCTCCGTTTTGCAAGCTTTCTTGCTTTCTTGTGGTTAAGTGAATAGCTGCAAGTTGTTAAGTTACTAACCTGGTTGGTAAGTGAATCTGGCTTCCTCGTTGACTTTTGCTTCTCGGAAGCTCGCAAAAGGGCATCCCGTGACCCCCACAAAGGGACTCCTATTTATGACAGTGCAACCGTCATAAATAAAAGTCAGTTTGCCAAGCATCCGAATTTTGATCACATGACCACACGAAGTGTGAAAAATGATCATAAGTCAAGTCTATAAAAAAGATGTCGGACTATGGAAGGAGTGCAGAGAAGATCAACAAAGATGATTCGGGGACTGGAGGCTAAAACATATAAAGAACGGTTGTTGGAATTGGGTACGTCTAGTTTGATGAAAAGAAGGACTAGGGGAGACAGGATAGCAGTCTTCCAATATCTCAGGGGATGCCCCAAAGAAGAGGGAGTCAAGCTATTCTCCAAAGCACCTGAGGGCAGGACAAGAAGCAACGGGTGGAAACTAATCGAGGAGAGAAGCAACTTAGAACCAAAGAGAAATTGCCTGACAGAATAATTAATCGGTGGAACAACTTGCCCCCAGAAATTGTAAATTCTGCAACACTGGGATTTTTTAAGAGTAGATTGGATAACCATTTCTCTGAAGTGGTGTAGGGTTTCCTGCCTGGGCAGGAGGTTGAACTAGAAGACCTTCCAAGGTCCCTTCCAACTCTGTTATTCTACTCTATTCTATTTTGGTGTTGTTGTAACTTTGAATGGTCACTCAGCGAACCACCGTTAAGTCGGGGACTCCCTGTATACGGCTCCCTTTTTCTCTTCCTCACATTAAAACAGTGCCTAAATTTGGAATGTCCCTGGGGGCTTCTTTGAACCATCAGCCAAAGGGTTTCCTTTCTGCTCTTGAACCCAACGGTTCCACTCAGTCCTGAGATCAGGAGCCCCCCGCTTGCAGATCATTCCTCTCGTCATGACAAATGAGATCAAAGTCATAAGGCGAGAATTGAATCTGCCAGGGCCGTCCTCGCCATGCAAAACGGCATTATTATAATTATTAATGCATGGTATGAATCTTTCTGGAGTGGCTCAGCACGACAATTAGGGTGGATAGGAATAGATGCAACACCTGAAGAATGCTAATTGGAAAGGAAGGAGGGATGGGGGAAAGAAAAACAACGGTGCTTGGCTGGAATGGGTGGGGTTTTCCCCTCAGCTTTTCCATGAAGCTTGTCAAGGTTGTTTAGTTCTCCAGCTTCTAGAAGGAGGGAGAGAAGGACCGGCTGTGTTGTTTGACAATGACAGCGGCAGTAATCTTCAGACAGTCGGGATACAAGTACAACAGTTGATTTAGTGACTGTTCCACATTACAATGCCGGTGAAAAAAGTGACTTTTTTCACACCATTGTCCCATCCCATGGTCACATGATTTACATTCAGATGTTTGACAACCGATTCATGGTTGCGAGGCAAGGCATGTGTCGGCGTGTGGATGGCCGGATGGCAGGAACCCTGAGGTAAGCCGGTGCGGGGCGCATGGGAAAGCCGAGTGACGCACCAGTGCTGTGGCCACGAAGAGAAGGGGTGTCTCTTCATGGTCACAGCACTGGTGCGTCACTCGGCCTCCTGCTCTGTTGCAGCCACAAGCAAGCAGAAGAAGTGGGCCGGCAGCCACGTGGGGTCCTGCTGGACGGGGCTGCTGGAGCTGCCGCCACAAGGTGAGGCAGGTATCGGGGCATGGATGGCCTGGCTGTGAGGGCCCTGAGGTAAGCTGGTGCAGGACATATGGGACAGCTCCACCCCTCCATCTCATGGCAATGGCGCTGGAGCACCGCACGGCCACCTTCCCCATTGCGAGCAAGCAGAAGGGGACCTCCTGTACATTGGGGGGCGGGGAAATAAGACATCCCTGAAAATAAGCCCTAGTTCTTATTTTTATGTCCAAAAGAAAATAAGACCTGGTCTTATTTGGGGAAACACAGTATTTATGATGGTTACAGTCATGTGATCGGCCGCTTGGCAACCTACTTGTCAACTAAAAAATACTCCTTTGGTCTTTTTAGTAGCCAGCAGAAAGGCAGTGGGGAAAATAGTGCATTCCTTAAATGCTTCAGATAATTGCTAGGGAGCTGAAGCTGTTGGCATGTAAGATTATTACTGGAGAGTATGATTGATGATTCTTGGCTACGGATGTGTCCCATTGGAGAATATACATCCAGAGGGTGGGGAGAAGACCAGGGGCAAGGGGAAAATGAATGATGTGTCTTAGAGTTGGCTGCACCTAGGTAATGCCGACATGGTCATTCCTAATAAATCTTTTTTATTATTATTTTGAGAGATGTGGCTAGAGACTTATGATTTGAATGGGGGTATATTGTCTTCTGGCAGAAGATACAGAACAATTAAAATTCAGACCACATGTTTTCTGAACAATTTTTAGCCCAGAGCTATAATTGCACTTAACGATGAACTTAAGGACCACCATAAGTGAGCTGTTGGACAGTATTACTTGGTCTGTTGTGTGGACGCTTGCGTGTTTTTAGGAAGCGGGGAATTTTGGCGGGTGGTGAGGTGTTTGGGGATTGTCATGTGTGTGTGCATGTTGACTCCAGTCTCTGGGTGTTATGTGAATTTCGTTGTATGTATATTGTGTATATATGTACAATGACAATAAAGAATTCAAATTCAAATTGTCGGAGCCTTGTCATATGATCCCCTTTTGCAACCCTCAGACAGGCAAAGTCAATGGAGAAACCATATTCTCTTAGCAACCATGTGACTAACTTAAACAAGTGGCCAACCACGTAGGCCAAACCATTTTAATGTGTACTTCTGGAAGGCCTGCCTCCAGTTACGTGCACGAGCGGGGCCCATGTGTGCCAAAGGGAATGAATTGCAGCAGAAACATTGGCAGAGGCCTTTTTTGCTGTTGTCTGGTGAAAATATATGTGCCCTATCTTAACTCTGTTGTTGTTTTTTTAAAGAAAGAAAGCAATTTTGGCTGAGTCAGAGAGGCCGTTGATCAGCCAAGGATGGGACAGGCATTACTTGTTCTACCAACATTGCGGAATTTAAGTCTCTCTGTTTCAGCATTAAAACACAATCTTGATCCCTGAATTTATTTATTTATTTATTTTTGCTTTTTTACTATCCTTTGGATGTTCCTCATAAGATAAGATAAGATAACTTTTATTGTCATTTTTGGTGAGCACACTGGCCCACATTAAAAATGAGATTATCTTGCCTACCCTCACATTAAAAATGAGATTATCTTGCCTACCCTCTACCCAAACACATATATAACACACACATACACATGCTATATACATACATAAGTATATACCTACACACACACACACACACACACACACACACACACACGTATTAATCCCTGTCCATTTTGAATACATAGAGGAAAGAGGAAACTTAAGACGTTCACAAGGTTGATGCTATACAGAACAAAACTGTGACTGAATCTGGACGTTAGGCCTCGGATACCCCGAAGCCCCCTCCCAGAAGGTAGCAAGGAAAACAGGTTGTGAAGAGGAGGTGTAGCATCCCAGACAATCCTGTGGACCCTGATCATATGTGCCCTGTCCTGGACAGAAGAAGTGAACTGCCAATCATCTTTTCTGCTGTCCTCATCACTCTCTGCCCTGCCTTCCTGTCTGAAGCAGGAATGCTCCCAAACCAAACAGTAATACAATATGACAGGATGCTCTCGATCGCCCCTGTATAGAAAGTGTTAAGGTCATGTCCTTGGTGTTTTTTTTGGCAGCACCCCACTTGGGATGGAGAGTTCCAGATTGTGGGTAGACGCCTTGTTTGGTCCAGCCATCATGACATCTTATGAGAAGATGGAGGTTATCCTTAATACTTCAGTTTCCGATCACCTCAGGATGATGCTGATGCTAATTCTTGGGAGCATCAGATGACCCCCAAGAAGCCAAGATCTGCATCAATGTTTATCAACCTTGGAAACTTGAAGATGTTTGGACTTCAACTTCCAGCATAGCTGGTTGTAAAATTTTGGGAGTTGAAATCCAGACGTCTTCATGTTTTCCAAGATTAAGAGCCACTGATTTTAAAAAGGGTCTTCCGGATTTTGCTGGAGAGAAAACCATGCCATCTGCTCATTGTGCTATTGCTTATTTCTTTATTGTTGATCTGTTATTAATATTGCTGTTTATTTCTACTCATCTGGGTGTTGGTTACTGGCGAGGAGGTGTTTTGGTCTTTTGGTTTCCTTTTTGGATTATTTATTGTCTCTTTTGAATAGTATGTAGTTGTTGTTTATCTCTATGCGCCTGATGATGGCTTATTTATTTGAATGCCAACCTTTCAGGAATTTTCTAGATTCGACTTGGTCTAGGATGCTCACAGTTTCCCCACTGAAACCATGGTTTAGTCGAAGGCATTTTCATCACCTTTTTTTTCATCTAGAATTACAACCCATGGGCATTTCTGATCACACTAATCAATGTTTCACAGAAACCACTTATTGTAATATTTTGCTCATCAGAAAGGGGAGAGGGAACAGATTTGCAAAAAGCTCTTCAAACATATCTTGTAGTAGTCTACCATGAATTTCTTGTGAACTAGAATGACGAAGGAATTTTATTTATTTCTCCGACTTTAAATCAATACAGAGTAGGCCTTTCCATTCTGAAGCTGGCCATGGAGTGCAATATGAGATTTGAGGGCAAGGGGAAAAAATGAGTCCTTTATAACCCTTAAAACTTTGGAGGCAAGAGATGACAGGTGTATAATTCCATTGAGCAGGAATAGAGCACAGTTTAATAATCTCTAAGCATTAGACCAAGCCTGTGTGTTCCTAACTCAAGAAGTTTCCCTTGTTGAATGAAAGCACAGAAGCAGGCCCAATGTTACCCCAAAGTTGCTTCTTCAAAGGGCAACTGGACTTCATGTTTTACTTGAAGACTTTCCACTTCTCATCCAAGAAGTTGCGAACTGGATTATGGCCAGCTTCCCATAAATTGCTGTAATATGAGAGTAAAATGAAGTCCCCGTGCCTCTGGATAACTTTATTAAAAATGGGTGGCGCGATGATGGCGCTCTGCCTAGTTTCTCCAAATATTTATTGGACTGTAGTTCCCATTAGCTGCATCAAGCATGGCCTCGTGATCCTTAATAGTAAAAAAAGGTGGCCAACAGCCCCTAGATGAATTGTCTATATCCGGTCTAAATGGAAACCATCCATAAGGCTGTTAGAAAATTTCAGAAGCAAATTTTATTGGGCAGAAGTGAATGGAGCTGTAGATTGAAGCTAATTGAAATTCAGTTGTGGATTATTAGACTTTTTTTAACCCTCCCTTCCTTCCTTTTTTCTCTTCCTCTCTTCTCTTCTTCTCTCCTGCTTTTCCTTCCTTCCTTCCTTCCTTCCTTCCTTCCTTCCTTCCTTCCTTCCTTCCTTCCTTCCTTCCTTCCTTCCTTCCTTCCTTCTTTTTTCTCGTCTCGTCTCCTCTCCCTCTCCTTCACCTTCTCTTCTCTCCTCTCTCTTCCCTTCCCTTCCCTTCCTTTCCCTTCCGCTGAGCTACTAGACTACCTAGAAACTAGCTAAATGCAAGTACCCAAATGTGCCTAGAAACTGCCTCTGTCAGAGATGGCACATATGGGCACATGGATCACAGGAAAATTGGGCCACATACAGTCGTGCCAACCTTGCCAAGGACAACGCACTCAGCAAAAAGAGAAGACTTGGGTTTTGGTGTTGTTGTTTTTAATCTATTTTTTTCCTTGAGAGCAGGTTAGAGGAAGTTCAGAAAAAAGCAGCTTTTATTTGGAGAGAGGATTTCTTTCTTTCTTTCTTTCTTTCTTTCTTTCTCTCTCTTTCTTTCTTTCTTTCTTTCTTTCTTTCTTTCTTTCTTTCTTTCTTTCTTTCTTTCTTTCTTTCTTTCTTCCTTCCTTCCTTCCTTCCTTCCTTCCTTCCTTCCTTCCTTCCTTCCTTCCTTCCTTCCTTCCTTTCTTTAAAATGCTGCTGTGATTTCCATCCCCGGCCAACAGGTCCAGGAGCTGCTGGAAGCAAAAGGGAACTGTTATTGCAGACGCCACTTAGTGAGAGACTGCAGCAACCCTCCAGTTTACTGCTGCTGACAAGCAGCGAAAGTGGTCTAATATATACTGTCTGCTGCTGCCCTTTAAATTCTGTTTTGGAGTTCCAAGACAAATAGGCCCTCCCACCTCCACCCCAGTGCATCAGGATGCTTTCAGGGAAGCACCGTTGAGAGGCTGCCATATTTACTTGTCTCCGTGTTTTGATAGCAGAGGCAGCAGCCCGGCTTCAGGCTGAGTTGTGGGAAGACAGCCGGCGGATGCTGATGAAGAGCCTGTGGGGAAGGATAGAATCCCATATAAGCCAAGGCTATCAAACTCAAGGCCCTTGGGCCAGATCAGGGTGCTTAGATCTGGCCACTCTGGAAACAGTGAGGGACCGGCTCGCGGTGCCTCTGCCAGTGAAAACTAGGTCCCAAGCTCCATTTTCAGCTGTGATGGCCTCCTGCAACCCACTACCTGTGAAAATGGAGCTCGGGAGGGCCCTCCTGAGCTCCGTTTTCACTGGCAGAGGGCTGCAGGAGGCCATCGCAACTGAAAACGGAGTTCGGGACCCTGTTTTTGCTGGCAGAGTACTTGGGCCACCACAGGCGCCAACATGAATGATGTTAAGCTGGCCATGCCTACCCTGGCCATGCCCACTTCCCCGCCCCGAGGTCAAACACAACCCTGATGCAGCCCTCAATGAAATCGAGTTTGATACCCCTTCCATAAACCCCAAACAGGGTTAGGATACAGATACAGATTAACAGAGTTGGAGGGGACCTTGTAGGTCATCTAGTCCGACCCACCCCTCCCACCCAAGCAGACCCTATACCATTTTTGACAAAAGGCAGTCCAGTCTCTTCTTGAAAGCTTCCAGTGATGAAACTCCCATTCCTGCTTCGCTGGGATAAAACCAGTCTGCTGGGAGGTTACACTGAACTTGCGAAAAAGCTTTGTCTAGAAATAGGAAGGAGAGAGATTTGAATCATAGGTGTAATTCTGAATGCAGATAATCGTTGAAATAAAATGCCGGCTGAGCATCAATCATTCATCATAATTCCCTTTATGGCCAAGGGATGTGGTGTTGACTTCCCTGGCCCACCATGGCAGATATGTTCCTAAAGGGTAGCTTCCCCAATAGAGGTAGTCCTCAGCTTACGCCCACAATTGAGCCCAGAGTTTATGTTGCTAAGTGAGAAATTTGTGGTAAGTTTTGCCTCATTTTGCGACTTTTCTTGCCACGTTTGTTGAGCGGATCACCACGGTTGTTAAATTAGTCACCTGGTTGTTAAGTGAATCTGGCTTCCCCCCAATTGACTTTGCTTATCAGAAGGTCCCAAAAGGGGATCGCATGACCCTGGGTGTTCAGACCCAAACCTTGTTCCAAGGAAACAAACACGAAAAGGAGGTAACAGCAAAACCTTTTAATAATTCTTTATGAATTCAGTTCCTTCCCGGTTAAAAGGCTGTTTCAAACTAATTGTCTCTGATAAGAACGAGCCTTGCCAAGGTTGTGCAAGGCTGCCAAGAACACTAGATAAAGTTACTGTGAAATATTTCAAACACAAAGAGTCTCCAAACACCAACCAAGATATTCTGAATGTCCACAAGGCTTGAGTGGAAAAGGTTATTTGCTTCCCGTAAAGAATCCCACCTCTGAGGGCTGGCTTTTATCCCTTAAGGGAGGGGCCATCACCTTGCAGCCTTACTCCCGAGTCACCTGTGCTGCTGCAGTTGCTCTTTCGTTCGAGCAGCCCTGTGTGCATGCACACTGGGCACAGGCTCCTCGGGGTGCTCTTCATCATTGCTGCCAGCCTCCACAATCTCCGAAGCCAGCATTCCACTCCCTGATGGTCCTGGCCTCATCCCTGCATCACACGCAGGCCCCTCATCTGAGTTCTCGCTCTCCAAGACCTCAGCTGTCCACACCTGCTGCCGGCGAACCACAACACTGGGACACTGCAACCGTCATAAATACGAGTTGGTTGCCAAGCATCTGAATGTAAATATGTGACCATGAGAATGGGACAACGGTGTAGAAATTGGTCATAAGTCACTTTTTTCAGTGCTGTTGTAATGTTGAATGGTCGCTGAATGAACTGTTGTAAGTTGAGGTCTACCTGTATTGGTAGTCCTCAACTTACGACCAGTTGCTTAGTGACCATTCAAAGTTCTGACAGATCTCCCCAGGGCCACTTACAACCTGGATTTCAAGCTTCCCCCTCCACATACAGAGGGAATGGTCACATGACCACATTTTGGACACTCGCCAATTGGTCCTCACTTATGGCCATTTGCAGCTTCCCGTGATCACATGACAACCTCCCCCCCCAATTAACGACGTTATTCTCCCCTGGAAACCGACATTTGCTTCTGGTCTGTGCTCCCAAATTCCCTTCGTGGACAATGGATTTGCTTAACAACCGCTGTAAAAAAGATTGTAAAATTGGGTGCAGTTGCATGGTGACCCACATAATGACCGGTATGACTTACGACCATACTTCCGGGCTCAATTATGGTCGTAAGTGGCCATTTTGTGGGTGTGACCCAACCCTTGCTCTCCAAGTGTTCTTGTAATGTACTTGGCCCAAAAAAACCCCGCAAAACAAAACCCAAATTCTCCTGTTTTAGCTGAAGGGGGCCTGGCAACACCCTTGGGCAAATTTCAGCAGCCATTTTAGGGAGGAGAAACTTCAGGGTGCCATTCTAAACCACCAACATTTTCTGGTCTGTTTTTGTTTTGGAGAGCATGCAGTGGTGGGGTTTTTTTTCTTTTCCCCTTTTTCTTTGTTCTTGTTTTATTTATTTTTCCCCCCTTCCCCTGTTGTTGATAAAATCTAAATGAAACAGGTATATAATGCCCGCTGCCTGTTCGAAAGACTTGAGCCATAAAAATAACAAATGGCGTGTATTTGCTCGAATGTCAAAATTATGAGTTTATTTTGTAATGATGTGCTCCTGCTTTCATGAGGTAAACTGGCCGTGGCAGAGGTGTTATTAGTAATATGGACCCAGCAGAGCAGAAACCCGAGTGACCGAGAGATCAGTGTATCAGTCAGGGAGAGGGCAAATGGGAAGAGACAGCGGGGGAATGAGAAATGCGGCGGCGGTGCCTGGCGCTTGGCGGAGATTAGGAGACGGGCCCTGTGCACGGAGGCTGGTGGTCAGAGGCGCCTGCTTGGAAGCGCCTTCCAAGGAAACTCGAGGGGGTTGTGCAGGTTTGCCTGGTGTGATATTCCCACCCACCCCCGTTTTTTTATTTTTATTTTCTGGAGCCAGGTGGGTAAGGTGGATTTCAGCCAGGTAGTCTGTTCCTCTGAAGCTGTTTGCTTCAGAAGAGTAGATGTGATGCTCTGACTTGTTCTTGGCGGTACAACAAGGAGGATTTTTTAAAAACAATTGTATCAGTGTAAAATGCGAAAATTAGGAACCTGAGGGTCCCGTCCCTTCCTCTTTCCCTTCCCTTCCCCTTCTGTTCTTACCCTCCCCTCCCCTTCCATCTTCTCCCTTTCTCCTCTTCCATTATCCTTCCCTTCTCTTTGTCCATTTTCCTCTCCTCCCCTCTCCTCTCCTTCCCTTCCTTCTCCTCTTCTTCCCCTTCCCTTCCTTTCCCTTTTCCCACTTCCCTTCCCTTCTCTTTCCTTCTTCCACTTTTCTTCCCTTCTCTTCTTCCACTTTCCTTTCCTTCTTTCACTTTTCTTTCCTTCTCTTCTTCCACTTTCCTTCTTCCACTTTTCTTCCTTTTCCTTCGCTGCTCCCAGTTTCCATTCCTTCTTCCATTTTCCTTTCCTTTCTTCCTTCTCCCACTTCCCTTCCTTCTCTTTCCTTCTTCCACTTTTCTTTCCTCTTTCTTCCACTTTCCTTCTTCTACTTTTCTTCCTTTCCTTCGCTGCTCCCAGTTTCCGTTCCTTCTTCCATTTTCCTTTCCTTCCTTTCCCTTCTCCCACTTCCCTTCCCTTCTCTTCTTCCACTTTCCTCCCCTCCCCTCCTCTTCCACTTCCCCTCCCCTCCTGTCCTTTTTCCTTTCCCTTTTCCTGGACTGGATATACAAACATTGTCATACAAGAATTTCATTGCATACGGTTGTCGTGTTTTTTCTTCATATATTCTAATGCATGCTGTATTAGCCACTTTGTTGGTTTTCTATAAGTAGGAGGAATCCCCCCCGAAAAGCATTTTAAAGCTCATTGAATGCTATAAAAAAAAAATCTGGTAATTTTCTTTTTATTGCCCCTTTCTTTGCACAGGTGCTTGGAAGAGAGGTGTACACTTCTAACAACCAGTTGGGTGGTATCCAGATCATGCATAACAATGGAGTGACCCACAGCACTGTGTGTGATGACTTCGAAGGTGTCTACACCATTCTGCAGTGGCTCTCATACATGCCAAAGGTATGCTTTCCTCCCCTTGTTTCTTTATTTAAACAATTTATACATCTCACAGCCATGAACATCAACCAACAGTCAGAAGACCTGACGAAAACTCCTACAAGGTCCCTTCCAACTCTGATTATCTGTTATCTGTACATGCCAGTTGCCAAGCATCCGAATGTTGATCATGTGACCATGGGAATGCCACAGTGGTCTTAAAGTGTGCAAAACGGTCATAAGTCACTTTTTTCAGTGCCGTTGGAACTTTGGCCACTAAATGAACAATTGTAAGTCAAGGACTACTTGTATTAATAATATCCCCAAAGTGGGATCCTCCCTCCAAACAGAGAACAAGACAGATGATTTCTATCTGACGTGGCTTTCTCCAGGATGGATATTTTGAAAAATTCGAACTATAAGTATGTGTAATGTTGTTACTTTCTGGCTTGTTTCTTTTGTATTAGAGCGTGTTCAGTCCAGTCCCGATGCTCATTGTGAAGGATCCGATAGACAGAACAATTGATTTCCTTCCCACCAAGGCTCCCTACGATCCTCGCTGGATGCTTGCTGGACGACCTCACCCAAGTATGTGGACTTCAGAAGGTGGATCCCATCTGGGACACAGTGTGGAAGGGGGACGTTATGTTTGATACCACTCCAATTATTTATCCTTTTTCATATTTCATAAAGCTGCTCCTTGTCAGGATTCTGGCAGTTACCCCCATTGAAACCATAAGTCTCGAGCTAAACGTTCAAAACTTAAAAAGGATTTAAACTGCCAGAATCCTGACAGCTAGCTGACTCTGAGACACATCATTCATTGTCACCCTTGACCCTGGTTTTCCCCCACCCCCTGGGTGTATCGTAATTCATATCCTCCAATGGGACACATCCATAGCCCAGAGTCATCAATCATGCTCTCCAGTTAGAATTTTAGGTGGAAGAAACTTCAGTCACCTAGTTCCTATCTTTGAAAACATTTATGGAATGCAGTTTCGGTTTTGCAAGCTGCTGCACTGCTCCCCCCTCCCTTTCTGTTGGCCACTCTAAAAAGACCATAGAAATATTTTATGAGTTGACACTCATCTTATAATCAAGTAACTTTGGGTGGCCTACTGCAAAGTTAATAGCAATCCTGTCAACGTTCCGACTGAGAAACCCAACCAAAGCAGGCCCGGTCGAGACAATCCAATTTCTTAATGCAAAACTGAATTGAGTACTGTACATCATTTCTGCACTGATGAGAGCAAAACCAGATCTACCTAATTCCCCCGCAAACCCACATAATCTATCTATATAAAAACGAAATACCACTCACGCTTTATCACAAAATCTCCAGAACCGCAAAGCCTACAAACTTGAAATTTGGCACGAATCTTCCTCTTGGCTTCTAGGTGCTCACTAAGAAAGGATTTTTCGAAATGACCATCAGAGAATTAGTATTTCCTATATTATTATTAACATGCTCTGAATTCAGAGGTGGTATTCAGCAGGTTCTGACCAGTTCTAGAGAACCGGTAGTGGAAATTTTGAGTATTTCGGAGAACCGGCAAATACCACCTCTGACTGGAGATTTTACAGTATCCTTCCCCTGCCACGCCCACCAAGCCACACACACAGAACTAGTAGTAAAAAAAAATTGAATCCCAACACTCCCAACACTCCTGATGCTAAGGAGTTCTACTCCCCCTCTCCACCTGAAAAGAAATCTGTTCCAAATGCAAAACACAAGCAGAGGAGAGGAACTTCAGTTTCAGTTTTACAGCATCAAGCAGCTTTAATACAGAACAGTTGAACTAAGCCACGCCTAGGCTCCTTGTTGTCTTCTTGTCACACAGCAAATACTGTTTCAGTTTCCAAAGAGCCTTCAACTCTCACACACACTGACAGGATGCTAGCCAGATGAATACCGATGCAGGCTGGTAGGCAGAGGCAGAATTTCCCCCCCCCCTCTTATTTTCCTCCCCCAAAAGTAAGCCCGACCACATAGTTTCGTAACGAAGCGCGGGTATTGAGCTAGTGAAAAGTATATGATTCTTCCTCCCCCTATGAGGGCAGGTCACATTGTCCAATTGAATATCATTATATTGTTATGAGAAGAAGTCTCTGCTTTTGGCAAACTTTTGCAGAAGCGTCCTTGGCTCTCACGCCTGGGTTTCTTGAGCCTACATTCTACAGCCTACATTCCATCTCACCCTTCCCTTCCCCCCTGGGGTTCGTTGGCAAGCTGAGAAGCGATAATGGTTGCAACAGTGAAAGCACAGTGCGAGCTTGACAAATGCAGGTAGTCCTCGACTTACAACCATAGATGGAATCGGAATTACTGGATAATCTTTCAAGGGCAGCCCTTTGTGGAGTGCATTTCAGCAGTCCAATCAAGAAGTGACAAGGGGAATGAGTGAGTAAAGTCACAGAATATGCATCCTAAAACACTCTACACAATTATATGTTCTGTAATAGGAGCCTGATGGCTTGCATGGTGAGGAGGCTGGGTTTGGAGGTTAGCAAGCTCGCATTTGAGACCAGAGTGCTGCCGTGGGATGGGTTGAGCTCTTGTCCTTCGCTCCAGCTCCTGCTGGACACATGAAAGGAACCCCTAACAGGGTGTCACCTCAGGCAATATTGACATCACTGGCATAATCCTTTCAACCTGGAAGCACCTCGGCGCTTCAGACACGAGTGCAATATGATGTCCTGTGAGATATTTATTTATCTTATGATTCCTGTTCATGGGACTCTTTATTAAATTGCTTCAGACTGCCTGCAGGTTTAAGTTTCCAGACGTCTGTGTTGTTTATATATTCTAGACTAGGTTTTTTGTTTTGTTTTTTTAACTCAGTTTGATGTAATGAGACACGCTAATATTTTGGAAAGGAAAAATTGCAGATCTTTTCTTGCATCTCAATAACATTGCAGGCCAGATTTAATCAGCTACTTTTAAACAGTAGAGAAGATCTGAAACTATGAAAAATACGATGGATGAGGCGAGATTTATTTCAAGCTCGTGGTTCAAAAGCGCAATTTCTAAGCGAGGGAAATATTTACTTTAATGCAGCTCGACAGTGCATGAATGCTGTTGGTTGAAATACTGAATGGTGCTTTCTGTAAAATGGGCTGCATTCCCCATTTTGGAAGCGATTTGAGTTTGAAGCAGTCTCTTGGAACACTAGATACAGATATTCACTTACAACCACAGTTGGGACTGGAACTTCAAACTCGAAGCAACGCAGTCCTTCAGTAAAACATCACATGGCTAAATCTGATTCTAATGACTTTTTTTTTTTTTTTTGCCCTAAATGTTAAATGAATCATGAGGTAATTAAGTGAATCTGACTTTCTCCATTGACTTTGTTGGAAACTGGTCATGTGATCAAAATTTGACTGCTTGGCAAGCGATTCATATTTATGATGGTCGCGGAGGCTTGGAGTCGCATGACAAACCTTCTGACAAAGTCCAATAGGGAAGCCGGATTCACTTAACAACCGTGTTACTAACTTAACGACTGCAGTGATTCACTTAACACAGTGGCCCCCAACCTTTTTTGTGCCACGGCCCAGTACTGGCATCACAAAATGATCCGCAGCCCAGTACCAGCATCAGCACACATGACAAGGCAAGGCAAGCCGAGCGACCGGCTAGCCAGCCGTCCCCCGCTTCTCCCTGCCACCTTCAACTCCTCCTTTGTACCTTTGTCGATGGGCTTCGGGACGGCTTCGGGACGGTCGCTCGGCTCCCCTGGCCTTGGGTGCTGAAAGAATCCTTGCGCCTTAGTTTCGTCCGAAGCCGCCCCCCCCCCTTCTATGAAACTAAGGCGCGAGGATTCCTTCAGGACTCAAACGCCGCTTTCCAACCGGAAAAGCTCACCCGGAAGCACTTTCTCATCGAAACAAGATGGTGGCACCCAGCAAACCGGCAGCCCGGTAGAAAATGTTCCACGGACCGAGACCGGTCCGGGGCCCGGTGGTTGGGGACCCCTGACTTAACAAATGTGGCAAGGAAGGACAAATCTCACTGAACAACTGTTTCACTTAGCGACAGAAACGTTGGGGTCATTGTGGCTGTAAGTGGAGGACTACCAGTATTTTGTATGCAAATTGGCAAATTTCTCCCACAAATCGAAATATGAACCAGGGAGTTCCAAAGCCTTCTGGTTCCTACTTAGAATGAAACCGTTGATGAGGGTAGATTTTTTTTTTCCCCCTGACAATTTGGAGTCTAATGTTCTTCCCCTCCTTTGCTTCTCCCCTCCCCAAATCATCTTGCTGGCAATTAATCTGCCTTGTCTTGAGTCTGCATCCTCCAAATGGAGTGACTTTGGTTTCTAATTTAGTAGAGGCGTTGAGGGAAGCAGATGATTTTACCCGATAAGTTAAGGGAGAGATCTCTTAGGTGAAAAGTTAAAGCCGTTTATTAGGAGAGATAGCACCGTGATATTCTTCAAACTGACGCTCAACACGAGGCCCCAGAATCGAAAGGATCAGCTCTGGACTCTCCGATGGAGAGATAATTTTAAAATAGATGGCCACGTTTTACACCGGGGTGTATGTGCGTGGAGGGCAAACGGGTATATTAGAACATAGTAATTTCAAGTTTAGGCTTGATAAAACACTTTCCATTCTGTCGGAGTCAGCAAAGGTTGGCGTCCCTACATCTCCACTTTTAATTGGTTTTGCACTTGGCTTTGGGGAAAAGAAAGGACTTTTTCACAATTATTGCAAAACAGAAAAGGGAAGACACTGAGCTCCTTCCTTCCTTCCTTCCTTCCTTCCTTCCTTCCTTCCTTCCTTCCTTCCTTCCTTCCTTCCTTCCTTCCTTCCTCCTTCCCTTCCCTTCCCTTCCCTCCCCTTCTCTTCTTCTTCTTCTTCTTCTTCTTCTTCTTCTTCTTCTTCTTCTTCTTCTTCTTCTTCTTCTTCTTCTTCTTCTTCTTCTTCTTCTTCTTCTTCTCCTTCTCCTTCTCCTTCTCCTTCTTCTTCTTTTCTTTTTGCAATGGTTTTCTAGACAATGTCTGTGCATTGGAAGATTCAGAGAAAGACAATTCAAGGTAGTGGCAAGAGAGAAAGTTGGAATCAATGTTTAGAACCAGTTGGGTCTCGTGTTGTGTTCTTCAACATTAACCTGACCAGAACTCAGCTTTCTCTATTCCTAGTCCGGCCTCTTTATCCACTACTAGAGAGATTTTTTTCAAACTTGGCAACTTTAACAGGGATGGGGGAAGAAGATCATGGATTTGTATTTGATTTCTGCTGATTCCTGTTCTGATGTTGGGACTCTAGAAAGGGTGCAGAGAAGAGTAGCAAGATGATTAAGGGGCTGGAAGCTTAAACATACGAAGAATAATTGTGGGAATTGGATACGTCTAGTTTCATAAAAAGAAGGACTAAGGGTGACATGATAGCAGTCTTCCAATATTTGTGGGTCTATCACAGAGAAGACGGGGTCAACCTACTCTCCAAAGCACCAAAAGGCAAAACAAGGAGAGAAGCAACCTAGAATTGAGGAGGAATTTTCTGACAGAACAATTCATCAGTAGAACAACTTGCCTCCCAAGTTGTGGGTGTTCCAACACTGGAGGTTTTGAAGAAGAGACTGGATAACCATTTATCTGAAATGGTATAGCATTTTCTGCCAGAGCAGGGGGTTGGACTAGAAGACCTCCAAGGTTCCTTCCAACTCTGTTATTCTTAGTTGAGCCACATTTTCTCACAAACTCCAGAATAACACTTCCTTCCCAAGACAAAGGCAATGTCAACATCCGGAAGGGTTGGGCAGCTTTGAGATCCTAGAGGCCTTTGAAGGTCCTTGCTTTGGATTCTCCTAATTTTGTACTAACCCAGTATTTTGAACATCACTTTGTAGCTGGATTAATGGCAACATCACTAGGCCTCTAGGATTTCAACAGCTGCTCAAACATTCCAGGTGTTGAGCCAGCCCTTGTCTTGGGAAGAGGTCCCAAGAGCCAAATCTGAGACCTTCAAGCAGTGTTTGGTGACCTCAGAAACTTTAAGAAGCCTGGACTTCAATTCCCACAATTCCCCGGGCAGCACGCTCTGGAATCCTGGGAGTTGAAGTCCAAACATTTTAAAGTTGCCAAGGTCGAGAAACATTACCTTCAAGCATATGCCAGACGGCTGCGTGGTGTGGATTAGCACTCAAATAATCTGCCACCCCGCCACTGTCAATTATCTGTGTCTTAGTTGCCAGCATTGCCCATTTGGGCGGAAGAACCCTAATAACTTATCTTTAAAAGATAACACGTAATTTAGAAAACTGAAGAGCCTTGAAAAACAACAGCTGTAATGCCTTAAGATTTCTTTTGAAAAATGCTTGCAGTGTCTTGAAAGAAAGGAGGGGGGAGGAGGGAAAACACCCTGTAGAGTTATTTATATAAACCAACACAAATTCCCTCTGCTACCCTTGTGTCCCATCATTTAACAATAACGGATGCTTTCTGCTGATAAATGGCCCTCTTTTTATGCAGACGAGCAAATTAAAGAGACAACCATTGGTGAGGGCAAGCAGACGGGTTTTGTCATTTTAATATCTCTCTCCTGGTGCAATTTGTTAAAAATGAGACGTTTGTTTCTTAAGGTGATCGGGATAAAATGTACGCTGATATCCAACCTGTTTGTGGCAGGGTGGATGAAAGTCCAAAATTGATACAGGGTGTTTATGAGAGGTGTGTGTGTCAGCTTCTGAGAATAAGCGAAGTACAGCTGATAAGAGAGACTAGATAAAGATTTTTTTTTTAAGAATAACAGAATAACAAGAGTTGGAAGGGACCTTGTAGGTCATCTAGTTCAGCCCTCCTCACCCAAACAGGAGACCCGACACCATTTCTGACAGATGGCAGTCCAGTCTCTTCTTGAAAGCTTCCAGTATATGTTTTAAATGATTATTTATTTATTTGTGTCCTACCATTATTATTTTTTTTATAAATAACTCAAGGCAGTGAACATATCCAAGGCATTTTCCTCCTCCTATTTTCCCCGCAACAACAACCCTGTGAGGTAGTTAAGATTTATAGACTAAATTCTTCCTTGACATCCAACAGCTATATTCGGACAACACGTTTACACAAGTCAGGAAAAGGTGTTACAAATTCACTTGCAAAATACATTGGCTAGGACAGTGTTAATCTGGGTTAGTTTTAAAGTGACTTAAGTTGTTGAAATCCAACCTATGTGGTCAGTGCATTCTATGAAAGGAGTACATAAGTTAATTCAGTGAATGAGTTAAAAGTATTGTGTCCTGTCAGTTTCCAGCTGATCTTTGGCTTTTTCTGGACAAGTTAAGCAAATTTACAAACATAGTAGTGACAGGAGGGCGATTCAACCGGTGTAACAACTGGTTCGGTGAGCGCATGCTTTGCGCATGCACGGAGCATTTGCTACTGACCTTCTCCAACAATCTTTCTGTGTTAAACAGCTGAGGTGCGGCAATCCACTGTACCACACGAATCAGCTGAGCTTGAAAACCAGGATATAAAGCACAGACTAGAACCGGGGCAGGCTGGTGGACCCAACAGCTGATCGTCAGAGCAAACGAGTTTGCTCACAGCTGATCGTCGGAGCTACCGGTTTGCCTGAACCGGGCCGAACCGGTAGAATCCTACCCCTGAGCAGTGGGCTGTTGCTACACACCACTGTTTTCTAAAAAATGCTGGAGTGACCTATTGGGAACCTAAGGGCATTGTTGGAAATAAAAATGCCATTTCTGTTTTTAATTTTGCCTAATATTTAAGAAACTGAAAAGCTGAGTGAAGCAGAGACCGTAATGTGGACATCAAGAACAAACGGTGGGGATCTCACTGTTATGTAAACTTAGCCATTGCTTCTAAAGCACCTAATGTTTATAAAGGCCAGGGGTATCCAATCTTGGCAACTTTAAGACCTATGAACTTCAACTCCCGGAATTGTCCAGTCAGCTCTGCTACCTGGGGAATTCTAGGAACTGAAGTCCAAACATTCAAGATAAGCTCTCAAGTCTCATAATAGAAAAGAAGAAAGGAATGAGGGGAAGAGTGGACAAATGATAGTTGGGAAACTCTCTTTACTATCTTCTTCCTGGACATTTTGGACATTGGAAAGATATCTATGGAGATTCTCAGCCATCCAGGTCATGGTTGTCCCAAAGGTGCTGTTTTTGGACTTTCTTTGTTTTTCTTTGAAGGCGTTTTGCTTCTCCTCCAAAAAGTTTCTTCAGTTCTGAAGAAGCTTCAAGTTAAAAAAACAAACCAGTTGCCTTTTGCGAGGGAAAAACACCTTTGGGAATACGGAAAGAACATTCACCATTCCAGTAGAACTCAAGTCTTCTCTTCTGTTCTCCAAACCAAGATCTTCCATGGCACCAAGTAAGCTTCCAGTCTTCTTAATATTTCTCCTTTTCTCCCCAACTTTGTAGCTCAGAAGGGCCAGTGGCTGAGCGGTTTCTTTGATTACGGCTCTTTTTTGGAGATCATGCAACCCTGGGCTCAGACGGTTGTGGTTGGCAGAGCCAGGTAAGTTGTCAACTCAAAAATATTTCTCTGGTCTTTAAGAGTTGTCAGCAGAAAGGGAGTTGGGGGAGTAATGCATACCTTAGATAATTGCTAGGCAGCCGAAGCTTCTGGCGGGCAAGATTATTACCGGAGAGCATGATTGATGACTCTTGGCTATGAATGTGTTCCGTTGGAGAATATACATCCAGGGGGTGTATGGTCAAGGGGGAAATTAATGATCTTAGAGTTGGCTGCACCCAGGTAACACCGACATGTTCACTCCTAATAAATGATTTTTTAAAAACTCTGAGAGATGCGGCTAGAGACTCATGATTCGAATGGGGATGGATTGTCGGAGCCCTGACAGAAGTCTTTAAGAACATTAAGAACACCAGCAACAGTAATAATCATGCGTAGAGCACGATTAGCAGCCTCGGAGCACTTAGGATTCTTGTTATCAGCATAAGAACCCTGTAAGATGGCAAGATAACGGAATTAAAAAGGAATCGGGGTCATTCTGTGCTATTGGCAAATGCAAAACGCAAAATGACTGGGGTGCAAAATGTTTTGAATTCAAAATGTTCTGAGCTTCAGAAAGCTCTTTTTGGTCTTGACAAAAGGGGTTTTGATGCTAGTTCTAATTGTTTGGGACATGTTCTGAGCAGGAATCAGGAGCTGTTTCAGAACATTTTTCACAAGGCCAGGACCACTCATTTCAAGGCCAAAATGAGCCCAGTTGTAAGCCAAATACTCAAGACCCGTTATGGTGAACCTATAGCACGCGTGCTACAGGTAGCACGCAGAGCCATTTGTCCAGGCATGTGAGCCCCAGCCAAATTTACCTACACTGCGCATGTAAGCACCTCCCAGCTGATTTTTGGCCATTTGAGGCTGTTTTCACCCTCCCGAAGATTCAAGAGAAGCCTATGTAGCCTTTGGAGGCCGAAAAACAGGCCCGTCCGTCACTTCCGGTATTTCCGGAAGGCCCATTTTTCATCCTCCCGAGGCTGTAGAGACTTCCCTCGAGCTTCTGGGAGGGCAAAAATGGCCTCAAATGGGCCGAAATCAGCTGGGAGGCACATGCGTGCGCAGTGCAGGTAAGGGGGGTGTTTCGCACGCATGCACAGGGGGGCGCAGGTTGAAGTTTGGGTGCCGGCACGCACACACTTTCGGCACACCACAACAAAAAAGTTCGCCATCACTGCTCAAGACTGTACATGAGATCTGTAGGTATATTTTTGAACTTTAATAGAAAACATTACAGCTAGTCCTCAACTTACGACCGCAAGGTCAAAATTTCCGTTGCTCGTTGAAACATTTGCTAAGTGAGTTTTGCCCCATTTTATGACCTTTCTTGCCACAGTTGTTAAGTGAATCACTGACGTTGATAAGTTAGTAACCCGGTTGTTAAGTGAATCTGGCTTCCCCATTGCTTGTAAGAAGGTCGCAAAAGGTGATCACATGACCCTGGGATAATGCAACCGTCGTAAATATGAGTCGGTTGACAAGTATCCGGATTTTGATCAATGACCATGGGAATGCTGCAACAGTCATAAGTCTGAAAAACGGTCAGCAGTCACTTTTTCCAGTGCTGTTGTAACTTTGAACAGTCACTAAATGAACTGTTGTATGTCGAGGACTACCTGTGGTTTGTATTTAATCCATCATTTTGTATCCTTTTTTTAAAAAAAATTAGATCATAATGCTTCGTTATGGGGAAGTGGCCTGAAAAAAGACACTGCTGCTTTAAAGAGTCCAACTCATTAAAATCACTACCAGACTTTAAAGTTACACTAACTGTTTCTCAGACTTGCAAGAAAGTTTGAAAAGAGACACCGAAAGGAGTTGTGGAAACATTTCTCCCAAATCATTTTCAAAGTGTGCACAATCCACGTCTCTGTGGGTCTGTAATCACAGCCAATCTAGACTTTGGGTGGCTGATTACATCTATTTACGTCATTTGGCTCCTCAATATTATTATTTTATGTGCTTTATGTTCAGTTTAAGGGCGGGATGGCTCACCGGTTAAAGATGCTGAGTTTGTCAGCTGGAAAGCTGACAGCCCAGGTTTGACACCCGAGCATTTTGTGACGGGGGGGTGAGCTCCCATTACCTGCTCCAGCTCCTCATCACCTAGCAGTTTGAAAGCATGTAAAGTAGATAAATAGGTATCATTTTGGGGAGAAGGAGACAGCATTCCATGTGCTTCAGTGTATAGTCATGCTGGACACTTGACCACGGAAATGTCTTTGGACAATGCTGGCTCCCTTGGCTAAGAAACAGCGATGAGCAGGGGTGTCAAACTCAATTTCATTGACAGCCGCATCAGGGTTGTGTTTGACTTTGGGTGGAGGAGGGGGCATGACCTGGAGCATGGCCAGCTTGATGTCACTCATCAAGGCTCCATTTTCGGCCACAATGGCCTCCTGTAACCCTCTACCAGTGCAAATGGAGCTCGAGGCTTCCCTGAGCTCCATTTTCGCTGGCAGAGGACTGCAAGGGGCCATCACGGCCGAAAACAGAGCCCGGGGGGGGCCGTGCATGGTCTCCCCATGGTCTGTTTTCACTGGCAGAGGCACCGTGGGCTGGTCCTTCGTGTGTTTCCAGGGTGTGCCTGTGGGCAAGATCTAAGCACCCCGTGGGCCAGGTCCAACTCACTGGCCTTGAGTTTGACCAAACCCCCCCTGCTCTTGAGTCAAACACAACTGGACAGGGGAAATCTTTGCCTTTATCTATATCCAGTGTATTTTATAGAAACAATTTCGGTTGAAGGTTCTTCTAAGCATTACGCAGGTTTTAAAAACCAGGAGCAGAGTTTCGAACAAAGCTAGGGAATGTTGCCTATGTGTTTAATATTGTGTTTTTGTTTTTACTAGGCTAGGCGGTATACCTCTTGGAGTGGTTGCTGTTGAAACGAGGACAGTAGAACTGAGCATTCCTGCAGATCCCGCAAATCTAGACTCAGAAGCCAAGGTAAGCGTTGTTTCTAAGGTAGTGTTGTGGTTCGCCGGCAGCAGGTGTGAACAGCTGAGGTCTCGGAGAGCGAGGACTCAGGTGATGGGCCTGCATGTGATACAGGGGTGGGGCCAGGACTATCAGAGAGTGGAGTGCTGCCTTCGGAGATTGTGGAGGCTGGCAGCAGTGATGAAGAGGTCCCTGAGGAGCCTGGGCCCAGTGCACTTGCGCTCAGGGCTGCTCAAAGGAAAGAGCAGCTGCAGCAGCCCAGATGACTCGGGAGTAAGGCTGCAAGGTGATGGCCCCTCCCTTAAGAGATAAAAGTCAGCTGAGAAACCAGAGTTCTTTGCAGGAAGCAAAGAAGTTTTTGCACTCAAGCCTTGTGTACGTTCAGAATATTTTGGTTGGTGTTTGGAGACTCTTTGTGTTTGAAATATTTCACAGTAACTTTATCTAGTGTTCTTGGCAGCCTTGCACAACCTTGGCAAAGCTCATTCTTATCAGAGACAATTAGTTTGAAACAGCCTTTTAACCTTGAATGAACTGAATTCGTAACGAATTATTAAAAGGTTTTGCTGTTACCTCCTTTTCGTGTTTGTTTCCTTGGAACAAGGTTTGGGTCTGTACAGGTGTGCAACCCACATATGGGCTGAAAACACCTGTATATGACCACTTGGGAAACATTAGATGCTTGGATTATGCCAGATCTAGTAAGTCTGTTCTAATTCAAAACCTGTAGCGTCCTCTCTGAGCTTCATGGTTGGCTTGCGTATATTTCATTCCTCGATTAAGTAACATCATCAGTGCAAGTGAGTGTGGGGTTTACTCCTTATTTACGTACCAGACTTTGCTGATAAGAGTATGGTGTATTATTGATCTTCCCTCTTTCCACCCCCCTGCCACAGATTATCCAGCAAGCTGGCCAGGTGTGGTTTCCTGACTCTGCTTTCAAAACCGCAGAAGCCATTAAGGATTTTAATCGGGAGGGACTTCCCCTGATTGTCTTCGCCAACTGGAGAGGTTTCTCAGGTGGAATGAAAGGTGATTATTGTAAAAAAAAAGAAAAGAGGAAGGAGTATGGTGAGAAACGGTGGTGCTGGTAGAAAGCAGGTGACAGGGACGATTATTGGAATTTAGGAGTGGGTTTAGTGGTGTCTGTTTATGGAGATTCTCAGTTCACCCAAGTCATGGTTGTCCCAAAGGTGCTTTTTTCAAGAGGTAGCTGGACTTCCTTGTTTTTCTTTGAGGATGTTCCACTTCTCATCCAAGAAGCTTCTTCAACTCTCACTGGTTGGTGGGGAATGGAAGGATTTGTATTCCTTGTGGACAGCTGGTCATATGCATTCTTTGGAGAGTCATTGAGTCATATGTGTCCTCAAGGTCTGGCTTGAAAAGGGGTGGTCAAAGAGGCCATCTATGTCCAAATTGAGCCGCCCTCTCTTAACAGAGGGGGAAGGATAGATATCCTCTATCTCCAGTCGACAACATAGTCCTTTCAGCAGTTCCAAGAAGGCTCCACACCCATTTGCATCACTTAGATGACCCTGAAAAGACAGATGAACCTCCAAGTGGTCTCGAAACTCTCTAAAAAGGATGCAAACGACCGGCTGTCTGCAAGGAGTAAAAATCCTTGCATTCCCCACCATCCAGTCAGAGCTGAAGAAGCTTCTTGGAGGAGAAGCAAAACGTCTTTCAAAGACCTGAGGACACAGATAAACCTCCAAGTGGCCTCGACGGCTCTCTAAAGGATGCAAATGACCGGCTGTCTGCAAGGAGTATAAATCCTTGCACTCCCCACCATCCAGTCAGAGCTGAAGAAGCTTCTTTGGATGAGAAGTGAAACGTCTTCCAAGAAAAGCAAGGAAGTCCGGTTGCCTTTTGAAAAGAAAACCATCTTTGGGTTTAGCAGTACAGGTAGTCCTTTACTTATGACCACCAGTGAAACCTGAAATTTCTGTTGCTAAGCAAGGCAGTTAGGTAAATTGTGCTCTATTTTAGGACCTTTATTTGCCTAGGTTATTAAGCAAACCATGGCCGTTATTAATCGTGTGGTCTTTAAGTAAATCCAGTCGCCAAATGAATAATTTTAAGTCGAAGACGACTTGTATTGCTATTCTTGTCTCATGTAAAAAAAAAAATAAGTTAGTTTGACTGGGCAGACCAAAATTAATCAATGGCAGTGGGAATGGATGTGGTCTGGTAGTTTTCTGTGTCAATATTCAGCCACTGTTTTACAGGCTGTCCTCGACTTACGACCACAACTGAGCTCAAAATGTCTGTTGCCAAGTGAATTTTGCCCCATTTTACAACCTTTCTTGCCACAGTTGTTAAGTGAATCACTGCAGTTGTTAAGTGAGTAACACGGTTGTTAAGCGAATCTGGGTTCCCCCATTGACTTGGCTTGTCAGAAGGTCACGAAAGGGGACTTACATGACCCCTGGCACACTGCAACCGTCATAAATATGAACCAGTTATCAAGCATCCAAATTTAAATCAGGTGGCCATGGGGATCCTGCAACGGTTGTAAGTGTGAAAAATGGTCATTAAGTCCCTTTTTTCAGTGCCATTGTAACTTCAAACGGTTGTTAAACGAACAGTCGTAAGTGGAGGTCTGCCTGTGCTGAGGATGGTTCTGGGCTGCTGCCAGAGTTCATACTGATACATTTAAAGGAATTTCACGGAGGCAAATGGAGGCTCCCCTTGATTCACAGGCACAAATGATTATAAAAAGGAGAGGAAATCAGACTTTGGTGTTCTGCACGCTGCCTGCGTCTCCAGCGACTTTTGAAAACCCTGTAGGATCAAATAGTTAAATGCTGGCATCACAACGGTGACTTTTGGCAGTGCCAGTCATTTTCCTTTTCAATTAAGAATGCAAAACAGAGATGCCAGGCTTTGGGGAGGCGAAACGCATCTATTTGCAGTAACCCTTTTGCCCCCCCTCCCCCGGGACTCTGAAAAATAAAACAAATTGGGATGAAAACTCAGGTGGCTTCCTATTTTATCATCATATAGGGAGTCCTCGACTTACGATCCCAGTTGGAACCAGAATTCCCATTGCTAAGCAAGGAGATTGTTAATCACATTATAGCAGCAATGGCTAACCTTTTCGGCACCAAGGGCCCAAAGCGTGTGAGCATCCCCAAAATCCAACGCATGCACACGCCCCGTGCATGCGCCCTGCCCCCTATGCATGTGCACATGACCCTCTGCGCATGTACATGTGACCCCACGTGTGTGCCCCGTGCCCTGCACATGCAACCCCACCTGTCTGCCCCCCGTGTGCACCCCGTGCCTCCATGGTAGAGACTTGAAGACCAGCTGGCCAGCGGGAGGTGTCCGATGTGCACCAAAGCTGAACTGGGGCGACAGCTCACATGCCCAGAGAGAGAGCTCTGCGTGCCACCTTGGGCACGCGTGCCTTTGGTTCACCATAACGGCACTATAGCAATAGCGCCTAGATATGTATACCGCCTCACAGTGCTTTACAGCCAAGGGTGGGATTCTACCAGTTCGCACCTATTCGCTAGAATCGGTTGTTAGCATTCTTACCAGTTCGGAGAGCCGATTTGTTAGAAGAAATTCCTGGCCTAATCCTGTAAGGAAGGCAGGAAGGAAACATTCTGGTGTTGCTTACAGAAACCGCCTCTCCATTAACCCTTATTATATTCTTGGCAGGACTAGACTTCCTGTCTCAGGAACTTCTCTGGAGTTTTTTTCCTCTCCCTTGCTGGTACTTTGCTTGTGTGGAGTGACCATTCAAAGTTACAATGGCACTGAAAAAAGTTTTTCAGACCATTTTTCACACTTACAACTGTTGCAACATCCCCACAGTCATGAGAGGCCAGGCGAGGAGATGCGTGCCTCGATGTGAATGATATTGAGTTGGCCACACCCAGCCAATAATAACATGACCACCAAGCCACGTCCACCCAGTCACACGACCACCAAGCCACGCCCACCACCTAAGCCATGCCACAGAACCAGTTGTTAAAAATTTTGAATCCCACCCGTGCCTACAACCTTGTTATTCCTATTTAGCAGGTGCATAATAACGTGTATAAACATTCTCCTAGGCCCCAAAAGATAGAAACTGTACTAAATTGTTTACGTATAAGAATATTCTTCAAAGAAATCCATTCCATTCCCCTTTCCAGTGACCACTGATCATATTTGATCCCACCCCTGTTTACAGCCCTCTCTAAGCAGTTTACAGAATTAGTGTCAGGGTTCCAAGTAATACACCCATAGCAAACAATACTCCGAGGCAGGTGAATTCCTCAAAAAATAGTTTTATTGGACAGCCACATGGTCCAATCAATGTGTCATCTGGTTGCCTGGTTACTTCACTCCTCCTCTCTCCAACCATCTGTGGGAATGTCCTTGATTCCCAGGAGAAACTCTTTTGTTTTGGCTACAAACCCCAGCTATCTCTACTCCCCCTCCTTATCCCTCAGCTCCACTGTGGCAACACCGAAGCCTCAAAATGGCCTCAGTCAGGTCAGCTTCAGGATTGACAGTTAGCATATTCCCCCCAACAATCCGGGTCCTCATTTTACTGACCTCGGGAGGATGGAAGGCTGAGTCAACCTTGAGCCGGTGAGAATCGAACTGTTGAACTGCTGGCAGCCAGCAGTCAGCAGAAGTAGCCTGCAGTACGCATTCTAACCACTGGGCCACCACGGTTAAGCAAGTTATACCCAATTTTACGACTCTTTTGCCACGGTTGTTAAGTAAATTGCTGCAGTCATTAAATGAGTCATTCGAACAATAAGCAAATCGGTTTTTCCCCACGCTTGCTGGAACAAGTTGAGAAGGTTGCAATTGGTGATCGCATGAACACTGGAATACTGCATCCAGCTTTGGTCACCACGATGTAAAAAAGATGTTGAGACTCTGTAAAGAGTGCAGGGAAGAACAAGAAAGAGGATTAAGGGATTGGAGGCTGAAACATATATCATGTCGGTTGCTGGAATTGGGTATGTCTAGTTTAATGAAAGAAGGACTAGTGGTGACATGATAGCATTGTTCCAGTATCTCATGGGCTGCCACAAAGAAGAGGCAGTCAAGCTATTCTCCAAAGCACCTGAAGGCAGGACAAGAAGTGATGGGTGGAAACTAATCAAGGAGAGAAGCAACTTAGAACTAAGGAGAAATTTCCTGACAGTTAAAACAATCAATCAGTGGAACAATTTGCCTCCAGAAGTTGTGAAAGCTCCAACACTGGGAATTTTTAAGAAGAGATTGGATATAACCATTTGTCTGAAGTGGTGTAGGGTTTCCTGCCTAACCAGGGGGTTGGACTAGAAGATCTCCAAGATCCCTTCCAACTCTGTTAGTCTGTTATGACCCAGGACGCTGCAACCATCATATATACATGCTGGTTTGCCAAGCGCCTGAATTTTGGTCGTGTGACTATGGGGATGCTGCAATGGTCGTAAGTGCAGGGACTGGCTGTAAGTTACTTTTTTTCAGTGCTGTTGTAACTTTGAGCTGTCTCTATGAATAGTCTCAAGTCAAGGACTACCTGTATATCTCTGTAGCTTGTAGGCTAACAAGAAGGAGGAAAATTGAAGGTTGGTCGGTGGCTGGTCAAAACACAATACCCCCTTGATCTCAAATCACCGCAGCAGCCTGCAGTCTGAAACTCAACAGGGGCTGGGAACCAGCAGAGTGATTTGGAGATCTAATAGATTCTCCGCATGAAAAGCCATCAGTCCCAAGGTTTTGCCTTGCCCCTTAAAAAACAACAACCCAACAACTTCTTACTTAGATATTATCCAGCACAGGCAGGTATAAAAACTCGGGGCTCGCGTTGTCAATCTCGCAGTTCCCCCTTGGAGAGTTGTTTGCAATTTTAGTTTCCATGTTAGTCGGGCTACAAGGAGAAGGAGGAAAGGATTAAGCCGGGAATGAAAATAAACAATTATAGCACCCCTTGGTGAGCCTAAGAACACACAAATACATGCATATGTACACACATTGCTAAGAAACGGCTGCGCTGTGGGTAAAATGACTCTAAAATTGTGTGTAATGAGAAGGAAAAGATTAGAGGGAGCTTTTGCCATGTTGAGAATTGACATTAGTGGAGGAAGGGGGAAATTCTTTACAAGTCAGTGCAGGGGGTCTAATTTAGACTGGGGCATGTGTGTGTGTGTGTGTGTTTGCTTGCCATCCATACACATTGGCTCTTCCGTGCATGTATTTATATCCCCATCCAGATATATTCTGTACAATAAATAAAATCACATTGAGAAGGGAACGGCTGCCTTCTTCTAAACACATTCCAGCCAGCTACAAAGACGTTACCGCCTATTGCAAAAATTAAAAAGAAAAATTGTGCGTGTGTGTGTGTGTGTGTGTTAAAACGCTCTTTGAATATTTAGATGGAGGCAATGGCTTATTTAGACGAACTGCCAATGACCCACAACACTGAGAAATCAAGCGTGAAATTTACTGGAAATTAGCACCGGGGTCTCGGGCCCAGCGTGAATGGGGTTGATAAGATGCAAATCCCAACGATATTAAACCGCCTTGCTGGCAGCACTATGGGGTCGTTCGCTGTGGGTTTTTCATGTTACCCCTTTTTTTTTCCTGCACCACCCTCTGAGACAGGTTATAAATAACAATAAAAAGGAACAGTTACCGGAGACTTTAATCAGAATTTTAAAAAAGACTTTAAAGGAAGAACCAACAACACCGATTGTACAGCAGCCAAAAGTAATGAATTTAGCATCTTTTCTATATGATTGTTAAGCGCGTCCTATATGGTGCATTTTTTTGCTTTTTGTTTTTTTTTTCCCCCTTCGGTACTTCAGGACTCTTATCAGTATGACTGAGGTTAATTCCAGCTTTGAATGTGATCTAAAATGGACAGGCACGGGTAAAAGAGGAAGCCAGCAGTTGCAAAGCTGAAAAAGAAAACAAAAACGGTGTTTACACCACTTAGCAATAGCGATAGTGCTTAGACTTATATACTGCTTCACGGTACTTTACAGCCCCCTCTAAGCAGTTTTACAGAGTCAGCATCTAGTTCCCAACAGTCTGGGTCCTCATTTAACAACCTCGGAAGGATGCAAGGCTGAGTCAACTTTGAGCCGGTCAGGATCGAACTCCTGGCAGTGGGCAGAGTTAGCCTGCGATACTGCACTCTCACCACTGCGCCACCACAGCCTTATTTTTACAGGGAAGCTAAGAAAGTTGATATCTATGGAGATTCTCAGTCATCCAGCTCATGGTTGTCCCAAAATTGCTTTTTCGAAAGGCAACTGGACTTTCTGGTTTTTCTTTGAAGACATTTCACTTCTCATCCAAGAAGCTTCTTCATTTCTGACTGCATGGTAGGAAATGGAATATAAATATAAATGGAATATAAATCCTTCCATTCCCCACCATCTAAGTCAGAGCTGAAGAAGCTTCTTGGATGAGAAGCGAAACATCTTCAAAGAAAAACCAGAAAGTCCAGTTGAGTCTTGAAAAAGCATCTTTGGGACAAGAAAGCGGATTTTTTTTTCAATTGCAAGGAGTTTATCATTAAAATGTTATTCTTGTAATTAAACGTTAGACAACGGATAGAAATAGGGAATATTTTCCTGTCATCATTTGGTGGCAAACTCGTTTGAAGTCCTTTCAAATTTTTATGGAGTAGATATAGGTAATCCTCAACGTACTACCTTAATGGAGCCCAAAATTTCTGTTGCTAAGGGAGACAGTTGTTAATATTGTCCCATTTTAGATGCTGGCTGAGGAATTCTGGGAGTTGAAGTCCACAAGTCTTAAGTTGACAAGTTTGGGGATCACTGGCTTAGCTTTAGTTTAATTTAGTTTGAAATTACAACTGACCCTGCTACTTACAAGCTAGATTTGAAGCTCTGATTGTTTAAAACCCCACCCCACTTCTTCCCTGTGGTCATGTGATTGCATTTTGGGTGCTCAGTTACTCTATTTATGGCTATTTTCAGCTTCCCAATATTTTTTGCTGGAAACTGACATTTACTTCTGGTTTCTGGCCAGAAATGCCTATTGCGAACAATGGTCTCACTTAACAACCGCCATATAAAAGGTCATGAAATCAGGCTCCACCACATGATGATCTACTTAATAATCAGCATGACTTACCACTGTAATTCTGGCCTCAACTTTTATCGTACATTGAAGACAGCCTTTAAATAGCTTAGTGATATAACTCAAGTTTGGTCAACATTGAACACTTTAAGAGGTATGGACTACCACTCCCAGAATTCCCCAGCCAGTAGACTGTGGACAAGGGATAAACCTATTTTTTTTAAAAAACGTATCAAAAAGGCTTCCTACTAAATCAGTAGGAATCCTGGCTTACAAGTAATCTTTGACTTAGGACCGTAATGCAGCCTGTACAATACGAGCATGAATTGTGATGGTCGTAAAGTGGATCATTCCTGACCAACTCAATTTTATGACCTTTTTTTGCAGCAACCCCTGTCATTGAGCTATAAATGGGGGCCAGCTGCTGAGTGCTGGAATAGAATATAATATCGAATACGGAATAGAATAGGATTAGATTAGAATAGAATAGAATTAGAATAGAATAGGATTAGAATAGAATAGGAATAGACTAGAATAGAATAGAATAGAATAGAATAGAATAGAATAGAATAGAATAGAATAGAATAGAATAGAATAGAATAGAATTTATTGAGGATAGCATAGCATAGCATAACAGATAACAGATAATCAGAGTTGGAAGGGACCTTATAGGTCATCTAGTCCAACCCCCCGCCCAAACGGAAGACCCTACACTATTTCTGACAAATGGGAGTCCAATCTCTTCTTGAAGGTCTCAAGTGATGGCATTCCACAACTTACGAGGGCAACTTCTGTTCCATTGGTTGATTGTTCTCAGTGTCAGAAATGTTCCCCTTATTTCCAGGTTGAATCTCTCCTTGTTCAGTTTCCATCTATTATTCCTTGTCTGGCCTACAGGCGCTTTGGAAAATAGCTTGACCCCTTCCTCTCTGTGGCAGCCCCTCAAATATTGGAAGACTGCTCTCATGTCTCCTCAGGACCTTCTCTTCACTAGACTAGCCAAGCCCAGTTCCTGCAACCGTTCTTCATATGCATAGCATAGCATAGCATAGAATAACAGAGTTGGAAGGGACATTGGAGGTCTTCTAGTCCAACCCCCTGCTCAGGCAGGAAGCCCTTTACCATTTCAGACAAATAGTTGCCCAATCTCTTCTTTAAAAAAAAAACTTTCAGTGTTGGAGAATTCACAACTTAATGAAGGCGAATTCTTCCACTGATTAATTGTTCTGAAATTTATCCTTAGTTCTATGGTTGCTTCTCTCCCTGATTAGTTTCCACCCATCGCTTCTTGTCCTGCCCTCAGGTGCTTTGGAGAATAGCTTGACTCCTTCTTTGGGGCAGCCCCTGAGATATTGGAAGACTGCTATCACGTCACCCCTAGTCCTTCTTTTTATCAAATTAGACATACCCAATTCCAGCAACCGTTCTTTATATGTGTTTTAGCCTCCACTCCAGGCAGTCGCATGACCATGGAGTGTGGGTGTGGGTTAGCCAGAACTGAGTTGTAAGTGCCCCTATTGAGGTCCGGTGTAAGTCGAGGACTATCTGTACTAATCAAACAGGGGGCATTAAACAAATAACAAACAAAGTAATAAACTATCCATGCATTGGGGGGGGCAAGGGGAAACAGGCTAAAAAAATTCAGCTTTACCTCCATTAATGAAATGCCTTGACTGCTCCACTAATCCTCACCTTTTATAGATTTCCCCGCGACATTTTCCTGAGCAGATATACATACAATTTTAAACCATTCAAGATGAAAATCGTTTTTCCCCCCTCAGAAAGTTGAGTGCCGGTATCAATGACTATTAGCTGTTACAGTTCAATAGACAGTTGGTGCCTTCGATTGAATAAAATTGCTACGGCCTATTTAGTTCTTTGCCAGAAAACTTCCCCTTCTTCTTTATTTTTTTTTATTTATTTAAAATCTCCACCTCAGTGCAGATGAGCCCTCTTTAGCTCAGGCTGCTATTTCCACATAAAATATACGCTCGTAGCAGGAGTGAAAAATGCCACACTAATTACACCATTATTTTATTATGTAGCGCGACTTAGAAAAAAAGTCTACTAAAGAATTAATTTGGTTAAAATAATTTGAATTGAGCAATTATTTCCTTAACACTGGAATTAGCTGAAAGGAGTTTCAAGTGGTTTATTGCCAGCGCTACATAATAAAACGATTGTTTAATTAGCAATAAATTTGTCATTTGCTATAGGAAACAAAAGGATTGTTTCTTTCATCCAGACATGACATTAAACCAAAATTATGCCTGTTTTTTCTCTACTATATTCTTCTTTTCTGGGAACAGATTAAAGATCACGCTAGATCAAAGCAAAGTTTTGGGGGGTTATTAAGCACAGGTAATCCTCAACTTACAGCTGTTTGTTTAGTGGCCATTCAAAGTTACAAAGACACTAAAAAATACCTTTCAACCATTCCTCGAATTTATTACTTTAGTTACATTAATTACATTGCAGCATCCCTATAGTCACATTATCAAAATTCAGGCACTGGGCCACTGGCATGTATTTATGATGGTTGCAGCATCATATGACCACATGATCATCAGTTATGACTTATTGGGGGGCTTCCAACAAGCAGCATCCAAAAAAGCCAATGTAATCATAAGTTGCATTAACAGAGGGATACAATCAAGATCAAGGGAGGTACTAATTCCACTCTATAAAGCCTTAGTAAGACCACACCTAGAGTACTGCATCCAGTTTTGATCACCACATTATAAAAAAAGATGCAGAGACTCTAGAAAAAGTACAGAGAAGAGCAACCAAGAGGATTGGGGGACTGGAGACTAAAACATATGAAGAACGGTTGCAGGAACTGGGCATGGCTAGTCTAGGGAAGAGAAGGACCAGGGGAGACAGGATAGCGGTCTTCCAATATTTGAGGGGCTGCTACAGAGAGGAGGAAGGGGTCAAGCTATTTTCTAAAGCACCCAAAGGCCAGAAAAGAAATAATAGATGGAAACTGATCAAGGAGAGATTTAACCTGGAAATAAGGAGAAACTTTCTGACAGAACAATCAACCAATGGAATGGCTTGCCCTCAAAAGTTGTGGGAGCTTCATCACTTGAGACTTTCAATAAGAGATTGGACTCCCATTTGTCAGAAATAGTGTAGGGTCTCCCGCTTGGGCGGGGGGTTGGACTAGATGACCTACAAAGTCCCTTCCAAATCTGATTATCTGTTATCTGAAGTCAATGGGGGAAGCCAGTTTAAAGACCATGTGATTCACTTAACAACCATGTAAAAAAAAACATTTAAATGTCTATGTGTGAAGATTACAGACCTTTTTTTGTTCCTGCGTGGAAAAAAATAACAAATTAAGAGAGTTGGAAGGGACCTTGGAGGTCTTCTAGTCAAACCCCCTGCTCAAGCATGGAGCCCTGAGAATTGGACCTCCATCTTCAGGAACACTACAAGTAATCCTCGACTTACAGCCATTTGTTTAGTGACTATTCAAAGTTGCAAAAAGTGATATGATCATTTTTCACACTTACGACTGCTGTAGCATCCTTATGGTTAGGTGACCAAAATTCAATTGCCTGGGAACTGTCATGTACTTATGACTGTTGCAGTGTCCCCAGGTTATGTGATCACCTTTTGTGACCTTCTTACAAGAAAAGTCAATGGGGAAGTCGGATCCGCTGAACAACTGTGTTACTAACTTAACAACTGCAGTGATTCAGTTAACAACTGTGGCAAGAAAAGTCATAAAATGGGGCAAAACTCACTTAACTGTCTTGTTTAGCAACAGAACCTCTGGGCTCACTAGTGGCCTTAGGTCGAGGACTACGTGTATATCTCTGAATACCAGGTCTTGCATATTCAAATTTAGCCTTGAAGGAGAACATTTCTATCCTGTGGCTCCAAGACAGATTTCAAGTTTGTGTTCTAACTCAACTCCCCAAACACGACAAGCCCTTTGACGTGAACTCAAAAGATTTCTTTATTAGGTATGCTGGCAGCCCCGGCAAAAAGTTTCCCTCGTAGTCCATCCATCTGAAAGATGAACAGTTGTCTGCCACATCTATTCATCTCCGCCCCTTGCCTTTTATCCCCAGAGCTAGGGTGGGGCTTCACTAGCAGCAGTGGTTCTTCCGTCCCAAGGACCAGCCCATAGATTTCCACTGCTCTCCTCTCCTCTGCCTTCTGCTCATCCACGTGTCAGGCACCCAGCTGTTCCTCCTCTTCCTCATCAGCCACCTCCAGACCTGGGGGCTGTTGACTCTCCATTTGAGGGCTGACAGACGGCCCAGTCTCCACCTTTGTCTCTCTCTCTCTCTCTGCTAGCTCCATCCCCTCTTCCCCCCTCGGCAATCTTAGGTTGCCCTGATGCTGACCTTGACTCCCACGCTTCTTCCTCCTCCTCTGATTTGGCTGCTGGAGGGTCCAGTACAGACGACAAATTCAATTTAGCCGTCTGTGTGTAAAGACTGTTGGAAGGATTCCTTCCTTCCATGAGTTTGTCTCAGTCTTCTCTTAAAAAGTGATTGGGGCCAAATGCTTGAACCAGTGAATCTCACAAGTCAAAGTGGAGGCGAGGGAAGGGGCATTTGTTAAGGAGAAAATATCAGAACTGCGATGACCCGGGGTGTGGCACAAAAGCAACAAAGTCACGAAAGTAGGTGAAGCCCCTTTTTAAATCCTGTTTTCCCAGCTGCAGCTAATGAAGGGAATCAGGGCCCTTTCCTACCCCGTAAGCCATGCAACCCATGTTGCTCCCTTCTCCGTTCCTCCCTGTGTGCCCTAGGATGAAGAGGGGGGGGCTGGGTCTTCCTCTGAATGCCCAGCTGGACTGTGCCCTTCCCCAGTTTCTTCCAGAGCCACACTCCCACTCCCTGTCAGCTGCTCGACCTCTCCCTCGGCATCAAATTCCAACATGGCATGAGAAGACTCCCTGCTTACTTCTATGTCCTTCTCCTCTCCAGATATGTATGACCAGGTGCTGAAATTTGGGGCCTACATTGTAGACGGTCTGCGAGAATATAAGCAACCGGTCCTTGTTTATATCCCACCCCAAGCAGAACTCCGAGGAGGGTCCTGGGTGGTGATCGACCCCACCATTAATCCTCGACATATGGAATTGTATGCTGACCGGGACAGCAGGTGAGTCTATTCTTCTGATGTGGTTTAGCATAGCTTTGAGATGACAATAGCAATAGCACTTAGACTTATATACTGCTTCACAGTGCTTTACAGCACTCTCTAAGCAGTTTATTGAATCATCCTATTTGCCCCCAACAATCTGGGTCCTCATTTTACTGACCTCGGAAGGACGGAAGGCTGAGTCAACCTTGAGCCTGGTGAGATTCACACTGGCAAATTGCAGGCTGCCGGCAGTCAGCAGAAGTAGCCTGCAGTACCACACTCTGACCACTGCGCCACCTCAGCTCTGTGACTGCAGGTCACATGGTCCAATTGGGAATCAGCCTTTCGTTTCGACAACAGTCCTGGCAGACACCTGCAGAAGTGTCCTTGGCTCTCACGGTTGAAGATTGTAGCCTCCACATCCCATCTCACCCGTCTTTCCGCCCAGTTCATTGTCAAGTTGAAGAGTGATAATGATTACAGGAAGCTTAAGTGTTTTTCAATAGTGACACCCAGATTTACATACAGGTAGACCTCAACTTATGTCCACAAATGGGACCAGAATTCCCATGGGTAAGCAAGGTGGTTGTTAAGTGAATTGTGTTGCCATTTTACAACCTTATTCGCCACAACGTTAAGGCGGATCACTACAGGCATTAAGTGAATCATGGGGTCGTTAAGCAAATGTGGCTCCCTCCATTGACTTTGTTTGTCAGAAGCTTGCTAGAAGAATTGCAAATGGCGATCACATGGCCCCAGGATGCTGCAACTATTGTAAATATATTTTGGTTACCAAGCACAGTCTTACATCACTTGTTTCAGTGCCAGTGCAACTTAGAATGATTAGTAAGCGAACGATTGTAGGACAAGGACTACCTGTATTGAGGGAATTTTCAGAAACGGTTTTCCCTAATCTGGCATCATCCAGTCCATTTTCAAATCCCATTTTTATTTTTCCAGTTTCTTCCTCCGTGCCAATTTTAGATGCATTCCCTTCAGTTTTCGGATGGAATTCTTGCTAACGAACAGATAGACAGAGAGAAAGAGAGGCAGACAGTCCTATACCAGTGGTTGGATTCAACATTTCTTTACTACTGTTTCTGTGGGCATGGCTTAGTGGACGTGGTGTGGCTTGGTGGGCGTGTCTTGGTGGGTGTGGCAGAGGAAGAATACTGTAAAATCGCCATTCCCATCCTGCTCCAGAGGAAGGTTATTGCAAAATCCCATTTCCTCCTCACTCCACTAACCTGCTTTCCGGCTCCATTCTCCTGTGCAGGGCAACCAAAGAAGACCCAGCCGATCAGCTGGGACTCAATGAGAGGCAGAGAAGAGATGGGGTTGGCAGGGCCAGTCAGAGGTGGGATTTGCTGGTTCTCTGAACTACTCAAAATTTCTACTGGTTTTCCAGAAGTGGTCAGAACCTGCCGAATACCCCCTCTGCCCTACACCCCTTTATGTAATTTATTTCCAATACTTTATTCTTGCAAAAAAATAAAAATAAAATCAGAGCTAATCTTATCATATTTTAAAATGCTTAAGTCTCGGTACGAATCATAAAACAACATTTAAGATCTAAATTATAACTAACTACTCATAACATTATGCTCCATAGCCATTAATACATCTCATAAAACTAACCCAAAACAACATAATCATTATCAATAGAACACACATATGGGGACAGTCAAGCAACTTGCCTAATGTACTAGAAAAAAGCAACAATATCATCTTTATTATCTCCTAAAGAAACTGAAATCTGCTGGTTATTTTTTCAAGGGTATAGAAAGAGGTAAAAAAAGGTACATAATCTCCCAGCTGTTCTCAAATTTCAGCCAATTGCTTGTAGTTTCAAGGAACATCATAGAGAGGAGTGTTACTAACTTAAACAACTGCATGGATTCACTTAACAATTGTGACAGGAAAGGTCGCAAAATGAGGCAAATCTCTCTTGATAACTATCTTGCTTGGTAACATAAATGTTGGCCTCAGTTGTGGTCATAAGTTGAGGATTACCTGTATGTAGTATATGAGTACAATGAATGATCCCACATCTGTTCCCTTATACAATGTAAGGCTAGATCAGTGAAAAAAAAAGCTACTATTATCTATGGGTTTACTAGAAGGACATAGCATTTATATGTGTACTTTGATTATTAAAATATGCTTTTATCTCACTTTAGGTTCTTACCTTGCTTCATTTTATGAAGATTCCAGTAGCTTAAACACATTTCTTCTGTTTATTAGGGGTTTTCCCCTTTCTGCAATTTTGCAGTGAAAGTTGTCTGACTAATTCAAATAAATATAAAGTATAAATTTCAACTTGGTTCCCTTCCTTATCCTGGTTTCCTTCAAGGTTTTAGTTTTTTTAGCCTTATTTTCTGTTTTTTTTTTTCAGCCTCCTTTCTAACTGATCCAGATTGTTCTGCGCTGACATGTTTTTAACCCATTTTTTCAGCCTCTGTTTCTTCCATTAACAGCTAAGAGAGCTTTTAAAGAGGTCAGAATTTCTAAAAGGCTGCTTATTTTGTCTTTATTTTGTGTTGACCCCCTCAATGTTTTGTATGATAATTCTGCTAAAACATCTTTTTTCAGAGGTGGCGTTTTGGAACCTGAAGGGACAGTGGAAATCAAATTCCGAAAGAAAGACTTAGTAAAAACCATGAGGCGTGTGGATCCCATCTATATGGGACTGGCAGAGCGACTTGGTAAGTTTTGGTGGGTTGCTTATGTCAGGTAGTCCTTGGCTTACAATAGGTTGTTTAGTAACCATTAAATGGCACTGAAAAAAAAGTCCCAAAGCTGCTTTTTCAAGAGGCAACTGGACTTCCTTGTTTTTCTTTGAAGACCTTTTGGTTCTCATCCAAGAAGCTTCTTCAGCTGTGACTAGATGGTGAGGAATGGAAGGATTTATACTTCTTACAGACAGCTGGTCATTTGCATCCTTTTTAGAGAGTCCTTGAGGCCGCTTGGAGGCTTGTCTGTGTCCTCTCGGTCAACCTGAGTAGTGCAAATGGTGTGGAGCCCTCTTGGACCTACTGTAGCTGTGCTTTCTGCAGGATATTTTCTGCCTTGTGTCCCTTCGTTATTACTTCACAGGGCAGAAAACATCCTGCAGAAAGCACAGCTACACAATACAGTCCTTTCAGTAGGTCCAAGGGGGCTCCACACCCATTTGCACTACTCCGGTTGACCCTGAGGACAAAACTCTAGGTGGCCTCAATGATTTTCTAAAAAGAATGCAATAAAATAATTTTGACTTTGAATAAGAAAAGCTGATGTAAATTTGCAGATTTTTATTAAATTCTGAGGAACGGGGATATGCAACATATGCAACTGTATATGTGTAAATGTGCATTTGCATTTTACGTATGTATTGTCTTTTTCTGGTCATAAATCAAACTTACAGTCCCTAAGAAAACCCATGTTTACCACTCTGTTTGAATGTATACCACCAATAAATAAATAAAAATCGAGAACGAGTAGGCTTGAGAAGGGAGGGGGTGAAATGGAAATAGCACATAGAATCACTGGATGTATTTATTGATTTTAAAGGATGTCACTGATCAGTCAGGCAGAAGATTGTTAACACAGTGAAATTATTTTTAATGAAAGGACATAAAAAAACTGCAGATGACAAATGGTGGTGTTTGAAGGGTCACTCCCCTGTGTACAAAAGAGAAGGGCTAACCCTTGGATTTCAACATCTGTCACCTATAAAAATATGACTCAGAGATATTTCCTGTGGTGAAATTGGTCCCGTTTTCCTAACAGAATCACCAAGGTGAATTGTTAGAAGACGTCTATGGATGTAACCAGGGGTGGGATTCAAATAATTTAACAAGCAGTTCTCCCAGGGTCAGATTGGCTGTCGTGGGAGGTGTGGCCCATCCCCATCCTCCAGCTCTGCCCCACATGCAGGACGAGTCTCCCGTGATGGCCAACCTGACCAGGTCCAACTGGTTGTTAAATTCCCCACCCCACCCCCTGGGATCTGGGCACTGCACTGCAATGGAGAAACGGCCGGCAGAAGGGAAGGAGGAGGAGCAGGGAGAAGAAACAGGGAACGTGGCCTTCTCCTTCCCTCGTGCCAGCCATTCTCCTTCGCTGCACAGCACCCAGGATCCACTTTGACAGCAGGGGTAGGTGGGTGAGTAATTGAACAACCGGTTTGCCTGAACCAATACGAACCGGCTGAATCCCACCACTGGATGTAACCCCCAGGCAGGTTCTTTGGATCTACAAGATCCATGGCTTTTTCCTGATCTGCTGTCCAGGATGATTCTCCCAAACTTGAGTGCTGCTACACTCTCATTCTCTCCAGCGACAGTGGGAAGGAATATAATCCACATACATTATTTATTTCAGGAAATTGATATGGCTACCCAACTCACTCTCGGTTGACTCTGGGCAGCTTCCAAAAAGCAAAACCCAATATAAAAACAATAGCTCCCACTCCTCTAACAAAAGCAATCAAATAAGCCACTTGATGGGCTCCATCCTACTTGGAGGTCTCAGGCCTGTTGAAAAAGGTCTCAGGCCTGTTGAAAAAAAAAACCCAGGTTTTTAGGGCCTTGTGAAAGAGAGTCAAAGTGGGAGGGTCAATCTTATCTCCACAGGGATGATGTTCCACAGGGAGGGAGCCACCACAGAGAAGACCCTTCTTCTTGGTCCTACTAGATCAAGGGTCTACACACCTGGCAAGAATTCCTGAGCTAACATGACTGGAGGAGGAATTCTGGGAGTTGAAGTCCACAAGTCTTAAAGCTGTCAAGTTCGAAGACCCCTGTACTAGACACTAAGAGACCCATAGCATTCCCTGCCTCTCTGCTCTGGTGGGTTAGGTTGATGTGACCAGGAAAAGAAGGTCCTTCAGATAACCTGGTCCCAGGCCACGTCGGGCTTTGAAGGTAACAACCAGCACCTTAAATTGGACCTGGAAGCAAATTGGCAGCTAATGCAGCTCCCACAGGAGAGGTGACACATGTACCTCCATGCCTGTGCAAAGCCATACAGCAAGAATGTCACAACTCAATTTCATTGAGGGCTGGTGTTATGTTGACCTCGGGGGAGGGACATGGGCAGGGTGGGCGTGGCCAACTCAACGTCACTCATCGGGCTCCATTTTCCGTCCACACGGGCTCCATTTTCAGCTGTGACGGCTTCCTGCAGCCCTCTGCCAGCAAAAACGGAGCTCAGGGAGGCCGCACACATCCCCGAGCTCTGTTTTCACTGACAGAGGGCTGCAGGAGACCATCACAGCCGAAAACTGAGCCCAGGAGGGCCACATGCAGCCCCCCCCCCAAAAGATCCGTTTTTGCTGGCAGAGGCACCGCAGGCCGGTCCTTCGCTTTTTCCAGGGTGGCCCCGCAGACCAGATCTAAGCACCTTGCGGGCTGGATCCGGCCCAGTTTGACACCCTTCTGCCATACAGGCTGCCACATTTCGAACCAATGGAAGCTTTTGGATACTTTTCAAGGGTAGCCCCATGTAGAGTGGTGACGCGCTGTGTAAAGATGAGGGAAAGCTTTCTTTGCCGCCGGCTGAGTTGTACAGAAACCTCAAAGATTAGCAAAGTGGCCTCTCTCCTCGTTGCCCTCCACTGTATTCATACTGGAACTTGTAAGATTAATTCACTAGAATTTTAAAAGACACAGTTCTTTAAGCTGCAGGGAACAGTCTCAAGTGCTATTATTATAATATATACAACAATAGGAAGTCACAGCTGCCATTTCTTTAGCTGGTGTTGCCTTTCAAATTCTTCCCAAGAACTTAGGGTGCCGTACATGTAAGCCCTCAACTTACAATCATTTGTTTAGTGACTGTTTGAAGTTATAGGCATTTACACTTACGAATGTTGCAGCATCCCTGTGGTCACATGATCAGAATTTGGGCGTTTTGTCAACTGGCGTGGTTGCAGTGTCCTGGGGGGGGCATGTGATCCCCTTTTGCAATCTTCTCAGAAGCAAAATTAATGGAGAAGTCAGAGTCACTTAACAACGGTGTTACTAACTGCAGTGATTCACTTAACAACCGTGGCAAGGAAGGTCCTAAATTGGGTCAGTACGCACTTAACAACTGTCTTAGCAATGGAAATTTTGGGATCAACTGTGGTTGTAATTTGAGATCTACCTTTAATGTATCAGTATATTTGTGCAGATCCAACAGTGTGGTTTTTTGGGGCAATTGGCAGATGGAAATTTTGCGGATGTGCAGATTTTCCTAAATGCTGTGCTGTCCAGGATTTTTTCAGTATGGCACCCAATATGCTGCTCACCTCTGGGACCCCCCGACCCCATCTGATTTATGTCATAATCTTTCAGTTTGGATTTTCAGATCTTGATATGCCATTATCATCTTCAATTCTTTGTCTTCTATTCTATGATCTCCTGGCACTTCCAAATCAATTATCCACATTTTCTTCTTTTCAACCACCGTTAAATCTGGTGTGTTACACGCCAAGACTTTATCAGTGTGAAGGGACTTCTTTCCTTTGTGACTATGTAATGATTCTAGGCTGATCCCTTTTTTAACTCCTCCCCCTGACTTTGCTAATCCTTTTTCTACAATCGCTTTGGGTTAAAAAAAAATAAATCCCACAATATTTTAACTTGCTCATTTATACTGCTTTTTCAAGAAGTTGCATCACCATTCAGGAAAAAGGATCCCGTTTGCTTTTCTATCCTACAGCTACCGCGAGCGATGGGAAATGAAGACAACCCCCCTTATTCCTTTCTATAACTCAGTATTTCTCAATATTGGCAATGTTAAAATCAGAGGTGGTATTCATCCGGTTCAGACCGGTTCTGGCGTACCGGTAGTGGAAATTTGGACCAGTTCAGAGAACCGGCAAATACCACCTCTGACTGGCCCCCCCACCCACCCCTGCCCTTTCCCATCCTATATTCCATTGATTTGTGCCTCAGTGCCTCAGCTGAGCTAAAAAACAGCTCACCTCACCGTGGACGAGCTTTGAGTTCTGTGCGTGCAAAGCGATCTTTGAGCGCAAAGCGCGCAGAACTGATAGCGTGCCATTTGGAACCCCACCCCTGCTTAAAATGCCTGGAATTCAACTCCCAGATTTCCCGAGTCAGCATGCAAACTGGGAGTCGAAGTCCAGACATCCTAACAGCGCACAGTTGTGAAACCTTGCCACCGTAGAGATAGAGCACAGTTTCTCCCCCAAAAAGGCCTTTTTCTCAAAAAAACAACAACAATATTCTCTGTCCTTTTCTGATTCAGCTGCTGTTGCAGGACCATCCTTAAACCTCGTCCTTCCTCGTTCCTTTCTACAAATATGGCACAATTCCCAGTTTAAAAGACGCATGGCTGTCCAAACGAAAACCCGGCTTAGGTTTCCGATCAGTTCTAAGATCGTGGGATGAGGGTGTATTTTAATTTCCACAAACTCCAGCACTGCCACCAAAGCAGGTCATGAATCCTATGCCAACCCTAATTAAAACGGCCGCCGTGTCGACAGAATCCGTTCACCCCCTCCACGGAGACCAAGTGCTTTAAAAAGCTTCAAAGACTAATAAATATCTTTGCTGAGATGGATCATAATTGCACCCCTTGGTTGGGCAATCGGGTGGCATCGGCTTCCCAACGTAACCCACTCACCCACCCTCTGCAATCAACAGGAAGACTCAAGTCCAGAGGACGTTGCAGATTGCATAATTTCTCCTCTCTCCCTCTCTTTTTCTGCTTTTGTTGTGTGTGTGTGTGTGTGTGTGTTTTTCTTCCTTTCTGGCCAATTTAAAATTTGTCAAAGCTGGTCGTCTTCTGGATCACTGCCCTTTGATATTTTGTGCACTCCATTTGGCACAAACAAGCCGCAGGGCTGCGGTTCATGCTGACTCCAGCAGAAGTGAAGAGCCGTTCCATTTATCTCGGTTTGCCTGCTGCATAACTTGTTCATTAGCCGGGGGTTCACTGCCTCTGTTAACCCCTGGATGGCTGCTATCATTCCCACCAAACGGCACGTTTTCATGGTGAGAGAGAGCGCCAGGTTCCCCCCCGCCCCCCAGCTGCTGGTAGAAGGTGGAAGGTGGTGGTGGGGGGTATAGGGAGCGTGCGGAGGAGGGGGCTATCTCAGAGCAGGGTTACGTTTTCATTCAAAACTCCGTTCGGTTGGCCCTGGTGCCGGCAGGTTGGGGAAATATTGAATAACGTGACACTGAGCTGCTAATTATCAATTTTCGCGTGCCCTAACTGAAATCTTCATTGGTTTTGTGTTTATTACAATGTCACTCAGTCTTGCCATGTGTGGCGCCTCGGCATAAGCAGGAAAGGGGCACCGCAGGGTGGAGGAGGGAGCCTGGGCTGTAAACTATAAGGAATGGGGGGGATATTTTGCTTTGCTCAGTTTGTTGGCAGAAGTGAGTTAACCAGGAGCACGTAGGGAAGAAAAAAAACAGAGCTAACCTTGAAAAACAGACCTGCAAATGTGGTTTTGATTTCGTACAAACCAGTAGGATTGTTTGCTACTGAGTACCAGATTATCCGCCATATGTGGATTCAACGGTAGAACTGAACAGTTTCCAAAATATTGCATTATCACCTGAAATGACAAACCGTAAGTTGTTATCAAGTCCAATGTCAGGCGCAAGAAATCTGGGACCAGGATTGTTCAAATGAGTTTATTCCATGCTATCTCTAAACAAGAATCTGAACTACTAACAGTCAAGGCAAATTGGCAGGAGATAAGAGTCAGCAGAATTCAGTGGGCTGCCCTTCGGTCTCTTGTGAGCAAGTACGAACGGATTCCAAAGTGATGACACATTTGATGCCTCCTTCAGGCTCAGCCTGGTCATCTCCCACATCTGTTTTTTTCTCTACAGATGAAGGTTTGCAAGGGTACTGGGAAGGTGAAAAACAAATTGACTGAGGTTTGTGCTTTCTGCTGAATTGGCTGGTGTCATAGTTTTGACAGCCTTTCTGGCAAAGAACAAGGATCCTAACCCTGGTTCTTTCATGCTTCCAAGTGCCATCTTGTACAGGCGCATGAAATGGGATTCGGGAACTGAATTCCTGCCAGACTAATGTACTTTTGCTTGGATTTCTCTGAGCATGTTGGGTGGACCTAGGCAACTGTGATGAATCAATAAACTATGGTTAAACATTCCATGGTTTAGCATGTTAACCCAGCTTGTTCGACCCTAGAAGAAAAAAAATGGAATTGGCATGTGATAGAGCCTTCAGGTTAATCCTTCCCACTAGTCTCTATTCCTACCAAGTTTCTTTGTTTGTTTCTACAGCTAATCCTTGACTTATCATCTTTTGTTTAGTGACCGAAGTTAACAATGGCACTGAAAAAAAGTGTCAACGGAGAAGCCAGCTTCAATACAACCATGTTTCTAACTTAACAACTGCAGTGATTCACTTAACAACTGTGGCAAGAAAAGTCGTAAAATGGGGCAAAACTCATTTAACCACTAGGCAATGGAACTTTCTTGGCTCAATTCTGGTCTAAGTCGAGGACTGTCTGAACTTCTAGGATCAATGATGTCTGTTAGCCAGCATAGGATGCTGAATTACTGGATTTTTTTGTCACTCATGCCACTTTTGACATTGATTTAGAAATAGCAATAGCCCTTAGACTTATATACTACTTCACAGTGCTTTACGGCCCTCTCTAAGCAGTTTACAGAGTCAGCCTACTGTTTAGTTTACTTTATTGTCATTGCACCTCGTACAACGAAATTAAATACAATCTTCAGTGTACATTATGACTATGAAAACAAACACAAAAACACACATCCTTCACATTCTATACATTGAACTGAAAACCCCTGATATTGCATTAATATTGCACTATACAGTAGAATTCAATAGAGTTACTGCCCTGGGATAGAAACTGTTTTTCAGTCTATTTGTCCTTGTTTTTATTATCCTGTACCATCTACCAGATGGTAGTAGTTCAAAAAAAAAAAAGGGGGTTCCCAGGATGAGATGGATCTTTGAGAATGTTTTGAACTTCCTTAAGGCAGCGGAAGCTATAAAACTCTTCCAAAGAGGGAGAGGGCAACCAGTGATCCTCTAGGCCAGTAGTCCCCAACCTTTTTTGTGCCACGGCCCGGTACCGGCATCACAAAATGATCCGCGGCCCGGTACCGGCATCAGCACACATGACAAGGCAAGGCGAGCCGAGCGACCGGCCAACCAGCCGTCCCTCGCTTCTCCCTGCCACCTTCAACTCCTCCTTTGTACCTTTGTCGATGGGCTTCGCTTCGGGATGGCTTCAGGACGGTTGCTCGGCTCGCCTTGCCTTGGGTGCTGAAAAAATCCTCGCACCTTAGTTTTGTTCGAAGCCCCCCCCCCTTCGATGAAACTAAGGCGCGAGGATTCCTTCAGGACCCAAACGCCGCTTTCCAACTGGAAAAGCTCACCTGGAAGCACTTTCTCGTCAAACAAGATGGCGGCGCCCAGCAAACCGGCGGCCTGGTAGGAAATGTTCCACGGACCGGTACCGGTCCCCGGCCCGGTGCTTGGGGACCCCTGCTCTAGGCAATGACGTTAACCCTCTGGAGTGCTTTCCTATCTGCCCCTATGCAATTGGCAAACCATACACAGGTGCAGTAAGTTAACATACAAACCATAGACAGGTGCAGTGATAGAAGGTCACCAGCAGTTTTTCATTCAGTTGTTGTTTTCTGAGAAGTCTCAGGTAGTATATAGTCTATGCTGGGCCCTTTTGACCAGTGTTGCAATGTGAGCCCTGCCAGGTCAGGTCCTCTTTTATGGTAACACCCAGAAACTTAAAACTGGCCACTTGCTCCACTTGGTCTCCATTGATAAGCAGGGGCTGGATGTCTGATCCGTTCCTTCTATAGTCCCCAACAATGTGGATCCTCATTTTACCTGACCTCAGAAAGATGGAAGGCTGAGTCAACCTTGAGCCAGTCAGAATTGAGCTCCTAGCTGTAGGCAGAGTTTTCCTGCAATGCTGCATTCTAACCATTGCACCACCATAATGGCTGTCTGAGGAATTCTGGGAGTTGAAGTCCACAAGTCGTAAAGTCGCCAAGGTTGGAGATGCCTGCCTAACTAGCACTGATGATGTTAACTAGTTTGGGTAATGAAAAGTCAGCAAAAAGAAAGCAAGCTCCCATTATTTCAACCCTGAGCTATAAATATTTTCCTTTATTAATTCTTTTCATTTTCATGTTTAGTTTTCAAGATTGGGAATAGTATAGAATCTTAACTGTGGTCAGCTTCGACAAGCCAGCTTTAGAAAATTAAGTCATGAGTTGTATAGTCTTTTTCCTAAGCCTTATGAGTAGCATCCCAGCCTACGCATGCTGCCTTCCCAATGCAGTTGCTATTAAACTGTCTGAAATGAGCCTCCATAACAACCCATGATGATGTTCTAACCCAAACCCTTTTCCAATAAAACAAACACAAATCAAAAGGGGACAGAAACCTTTTAATGATTCTTACGAATCCCCGGTTAAAAGGCTGCTGCAAACTAATTAACTTCGATAAGCATAAGCCTCGCCAAAACTGTGCGAGGCTGCCAAGAATAACAGACAAGGTTACCTAGAAATATTTTACAACACAAGACTCTTCAAATACCAACGGCAATGATACTGCAATGTCCACGAGGCTCGAGTTTCAAAACGTCTTTGCTTCCTGCAAAGAACATCTGATTCACAACTGGCTTTTATTTTCTTGAAGGAGGGGCCATTACCTTGCAGCCTTACTCCCGAGTTGCCCGTGCTGCTGCAGCTGATCTTTCCTACAAGCCACCCTGCGCTCACACGCACTTGGCACAGGCTCCTCGGGAACCTCCTCATCGCTGCTGCCAGCCCCCACAATCTCTGGAGGCAGCATTCCACTCCCTAATGGTCCTGGCCCCTCATCAGAGTCCTCGCTCTCCTCAGCCATCCGGACCTGCTGCTGGCTAACCACAACAGAAGATGACCAAGCCATGATGATTCATGGCTTGCAATATCATCCCATCATTGGTGAAATAGATGTGAGCGGCATCATTTTGTAATGCGCATGTCATTTGCTCTGCTGATACAGGTAGTCCTCGACTTACGACCACAACTGAGCCCAAAATTTCTGCTGTTAAGTGAGACATTGGTTAAGTGAATTTTGCCCCATTTTACAACTTTTCTTGCCCCCGTTGTTAAGCAAATCACGGCAGTTCATAAATTAGCAACACGGTTGTTAAGTGAATCTATCTTCCCCAATGATTTTGCTTGTCCACAGGTTACAAAAGGGAATCACATGAACCCGGGACACTGCAGTGGTCATACCTATGAACCAATTGCCCAAGCCTCTGACTTTCGATCATGGGGCGGCTGCAAAGGTTTGTAAGTGTGAAACATGGCCCTAAGTCACTTTTTTCAGCGGCTGTTGTAACTTTCAGTGGTCACTAAATGAGCTGCTGTAAGTGGAGGACTACCTGTAGCACTGACTGGGTAGCCAGGAAGAACGCTGCTTTTGCACTACTCACAGCGTAGTGATATTTAAGTATCTTAGATTTCTTCACACGGAAAGAAAGGTCAAAGTAACCTTAGTGTGTACTGCATTGGTTCCTGTGTCTTCATTAGCAGGTAAGCCAAGAGGAACAGTTGGCAGAGAAGCCAAGGGGAAGAGATCGGTTTTGTTGGCACTGGAGAAGGCGCTGTTCTTCTAACCTTCTGGAGATGCTTGCCTTCTTGAACAGGAGTGTCAAACTCGATTTCATTGAAGCAGTGGTGGGATTCAAAGAAATTTACTACTGGTTCTGTAGGCAACGGCTTGGTGGGTCTGGCTTGGTGGGCATGGCAGGGGAAGGATCTGAAAAATCCCCATTCCTTCCCCACCCCACTAACCTGCTTTCCAGCTCCGTTCTCCTGTGCAGAGCAACCAAAGAAGACCCAGCCGATCAGCTAGGACTCAATGCAGGGGCAGAGAAGTGATGGGGGCAGGGCCAGTCAGAGGTGGGATTTGCCAATTCTTTTGAATTACTCAAAATTTCCGCCACCGGTTCTCCAGAACGGGTCAGAACCTGCTGAAATACCACCTCTGCACTGAGGGCTGCATCAAGGTTGTGTTTGACCGCAAGGGACCATGGTAGGCATGACGTTCACTCGTGTTGAAGGCGCCTGCAAGCGCTCTGCCAGCGAAAACACGCTCCTGGGCCCTGTTTTCGGCCGTCACAGTCTCCTGCAGCCCTCGGCCAGCGTTTTTTCTGACTGAGGGTTGCAGGAGGCCATCATGACCGAAAACAAAGTTTGGAATGGCTGCAGGCAGCCATCTCGAGCTCCGTTTTTGCTGGCAGAGGCACCGTGGGCCAGTCCTTTGCAGTTTTCGGGGGGCCCGTGGGCCAGATCTAAGCACCCCATGGGCCAGGTTCGGCTCACAGGCCTTGAGTTTGACACATCCCTGTTTTAGAATATCAGAATCCACCTGTCCGCAAGTGGAGACTACCTCCCGGGGGCAAAACCTGGAGTGGCTAGATGCCAAATACAGGTCGTCCTTGACTTAACGGCCACAATGGAGCCCAACTTTTCTATGGAGACAATTCTTAAGGGAATTTTGTCCCATTTTATAGCCTTTCTTGCCAAAGCTGTTAAGTGGATCATCACTGCAGTGATCAAGCCACTTAACACAATGGTTAAGTGAATCCGGCCACCCCATTGACTTTGCTTGTCCGAAGGTCTCAAAAAGAGATCACATGACCCCAGAACATTGCAACCCTCCTAAATACGAGCCAGTACCAAGCATCCAAATGTAATTCATGTGACTATTCTGGGGGATGCTACAACGGACGTAAGGGTGAAAAACGGTCATTAGTCACTTTTTTCAGTGATAACTTCTTTTTTAAAAAAAATATTTTTTATTTTTATAACAACAACAAAAACAAACAAATACAACCTTCTTTCTGTTCATCAGTGTGTCAGTTGGATATGCATTTCTTTGTGCACATAATACCATTATCATACATATTTTACTAATATATATATTTATAATCCTTCTAAGCAGTATTTTATATCACATATATCACTTATTAGCTTTAACATTATATTTATTGATGTTCAATAGTATATTTCACATTCATTTTCTTACTCTGTCTAACTCATTCGTTTATCAGTGATAAATATTATACTGTACTTACATATTTCAATTTCTTACTCTTCTATCTAGCCATTCGTAAAATAAATTCCAAATTTTATAATAATCTTTTTCCTCTAGTGCCGTTGTAACTTCGAATGGTCGCTAAACGAAACCAGGTGCTCTCCCATGATGCCTCACTTCATAACTTAATGACCAATATCATTTAATGAATTAACGGGTCCTTTTTTTTAGTCCAAAGTAGAGGAGCCACCTGTATCCTTAAGGATTAAGAGATTCATCAGGAAGGACGTTAACCCAGGCCAGTTTCTATGTTAGGGGAAATAGGAAATGTTCAAAAGACACACCAAAGACTACCCCACCCTCATACACACACAACACACACACACACACACTCCAACCCAACTTGTACCCTAGGCCAGTGGCCGCCAACCTTTTGGGCACCAGGGATTGGTTCCACGGAGAGATATTTTTCCGTGGACTGGAGAGGGCGTGGTTTCAAGCGCTGTCTGCATGCCATGGATGGGGCTGGCATGCTGCTAACCGGTGCTGCTCCAGGGAGCCGGGAGCTGGAGACTCCTGCCTTATGCCAACTCTATCGGGCTTACATCCTGCAGATACAAATAAGGCAGATCTGTGTAAATGTACTTCTGCTAACCAAAGGAATAGGAACGATGAGTGAGAGAGAGAGAGAGAGAACAGGCACAGAGAGAGAGAGACAGAGACAGAGAGAGGGAGGGAGAGAGAGAGGGAGGGACAGAGAGAGGGGGGGGCAGAGAGAGTGTGAGAGACAGATACAGAGAGAGTGACAGAGACAGAGGGAGACCAAGAGAGACAGAGAGAGAAAGAGAACACAGACACACATACACACATATGGAGAGAGAGAGAGAGAGGGAGGGAGGGAGAGGGAAAGAGAGAGGCAGAGAGAGAGAGAGACACACACAGACAGAGACACAGACAGTGACAGAGACAGAGGGAGACTGAGAGAGAGGCAGAGAGAGAAAGAGAACACAAACACACACACACACATGGAGAGGGGGGGAGAGAGAGAGAGACACACACACACACACACACACACACACACACACAGACACAGACAGTGACAGAGGGAGATTGAGAGAGAGAAAGAGAACACAGACACACACACACATAAATGGAGAGAGGGAGTGAGGGAGAGAGAGGCAGAGAGAGAGAGAGACACACACGCACACGCACACACACACAGACAGTGACAGAGACAGAGAGACCGAGAGAGAGGCAGAGAGAGAAAGAGAACAAACACACACACACACACATGTAGAGAGAGGGGGGAGGGAGGGAGGGAGAGGGAGAGACACAGAGAGAGAGAGAGAGACAGAGACAGAGAGAAAAGAAGAATAACTTTCCCCAACATCTTTTCTTTTCCTTGGCCTGATCCTGCCAAACTTACAACCTAATTTTGCTAAGCAACGACATGCACACCGCCGAGACTCCCAGATAGAAGCGGGCAACGGGCGTTTTCCTACCATCTACAGAAGCTACAAATATTTACCTGTGCTTTAATATTTCAGAAAATTGAATTTCTGTGCGATATTTAAAAGGGTTTTTCTCTCCCCCTTCCCCTGCCCCCCCGCGCCCCCCCCAACGCGTCTGTCCCCTGACAAATACAGGCCTTCTGCATTCTGGCTATTCTAAAGCGCTCGGCTGAACATCAGGCTGCAAAAGAAAAACCCCTTTTCCCCGGTCTTTAATTGTACGCGGAGCTTATGAAATTGATTTGAGAGCTTAGCTTTTTACAATGCCCAGTGAATACAAAACATTTCTGACAATCAATCAATGAAAGAATAATCACTCCTTATTCCTCTCTCCCTTCCTCCTCCCTTCCCCATTGTTACTTTTCCCCCTTTTTCTTGGGGAGGATAAGATTCAAAGGCCGGAAAATCTTTGTGAGACACCACTTTTAAATTAAGCAGAAAATGGACATTGACACACTTGTTAATCTCACCTGGATCATTACTGGGGGTCTGGAGGTAACAGGCAGCCTTCAATGCAGGAATGGTCGTTTCCTGAACCACGTCTACTGTCTTGCCAAAAAAAAGAGAGAGAGAATTTTCTCTTCATTTCTTGTTTCTAAACAGCACCGTAGCAAGTTTTGGAAATAGGCAGTCCTTGACTTACAACATATTGAGCCTGGCAATCATAAGTCACGTGGTGGCTCACTTTACAGACATAAAGTGGATCACCACACGACTGGATCCGGTTTTACAACCTTTTTTTGGGTCGTAAATGCGATCCAGTTGCCGAGCTCCTGAAATGTGATCAGGTGATTGCGGGGAACAGTCAGAACTTCTAATCTAAGCTATAGATATCTTCCTTTTGGGGTCCATTGTAACATAGAACGATCGTTAAGCAATCCGTCATAAGTTGAGGACTTAACGGTAAATAGTTTTTCCAGGCTGTGCTTTTGATTCTTTCCCCTGGCTGTGCCATGGTGTGAATGGAAGAAAAAACTCAAAAATTGTGTTTTTGCAAAGAGGGTGATTCCTTTGACAAATTTTTATTTGTGACTATGTGTATGTATGCCCACATAAATTTGGTTTTTCCTGTTTCAATGGATACAGGGTTCCCTTTCTTTGTCACAAAAATTTCCTTTGATCCCATCCCATTCCATTCTATTCAGGGGTGGGATTCAAATTTCTTAACAACCGGTTCTGTGGACGTGCCCTAATTTGTGGGTGTGGCTTGGTGGTCATGTGACTGTGGGCATGGCTTGCTGACTGGGCGTGGTTTGGTGGTCGTGGCTTGCTGACGGGGTGTGGCTTGGTCATGTGACTGACTGGGCGTTGTAAATGTTTATGTAAATGTTGAATTTTTTATTTAAAAAAAGAGCAGCTTTTACCCAAAATGAGGCAAAGCAGGCAGGCAGATTGAGTTGCTTGCAGAATCACAGAGTCACTCGCAGATCTACCTTTTTGCAATCTGCTGCCTGAGTCTGCACTGAAAAATAGAAGTTTCAGTCCTAAGGAAGGTTCAGCTCTGCTCTCAGGCCAGTGGCGCAATTTGCTGGTTCTCCGAACCGTGCAGAATCGTAACAACCGGTTCGATAGAACTGGTCCGAATTGGTAGAATCCCACCCCTGATTCTATTTTATTCTATTTCTATTCTATTCACTCTATTCTATTTCTATTCTATTCTATTCTAACTTTATTCTATTCTATTTTAACTCTATTCTATTTCTATTCTATGCCATCCCATCCCATTGTATTCTTTCCCTATGCCATCCCATCCCATCCCATCCCATTCTATTCTATTCTATTCTATTCTATTCTATTCTATTCTATTCTATTCTATTCTATTCTATTCTATTCTATCTCTATTCTATTTCTGTTCTATGCCATCCCATCCCATTGTATTCTTTCCCTATTCTATTCTGTTCTGTTCTGTTCTGTTCTGTTCTGTTATTTTCTTTCCTTATTCTATTCTATTCTATTCTATTCCTTCTCCCCTCATGCTCTCTTGAGGCGTCTATGTTGGGAAACAGAGTGGCACATTTATGTCGGGTGAAATTGTTCACACGTACCTGCAGTGTCCCAGATAAATAATGCTTGTCTGAACCGTAGATAAGCTGCTGAGTGGGGCTCTTCCCCTCCCGTCTCCATGGCTCTTCCCTGCCTCTCTGCCAGCCCCTGACAAGCATCTTTACTTTTGATTTCAGGCACCCCGGAGTTAAACCCAGCTGAGCGGAAGGATCTGGAGGCCAAGCTGAAGGAGCGGGAAGAATTCCTAATTCCCATTTACCATCAGGTAGCGGTGCAGTTTGCTGACTTGCACGACACACCCGGCCGGATGCAGGAGAAGGGTGTCATTACCGTAAGTGTCGGGAATCTTTTTCTGATCAATGCTGTCAAAAAGGAGCTTTCGCCCAGCAGGGCTGGCGGAGCTGCTGCTGAGAAGGTCTTCCCAAACCCAGCGTTTTGAAGGTGGGGTGGGGGGGAGGCCTCTTCCAGCCTGGATGATGCCGACAGCGTGGGGGTGAATATTAAAAGTTTGTAAAGGCTAGAGGGAAGGCCCTTAATAGCTCTTGAAGGATCCCCGCTGCTCTTGGTGCGAAGGCAGAGCAGGGCAGCACCGAAAGGAGGAATTTGGTGAAGTCCCTGCGTCCTCCATGTGGAGTAAACAATTGTCCCATTCTGCTTGTTGGTAGGAAGGAGAGGGAGATGAGGAGAGGGAGGGATGGAAAGAAGGGAGGGAGGGAGGAAAGGGAGAGGAGAGGGGAGGGAGGAGAGGAGAAAAGGAAGGGGAAGAATGAACAAACAAAGAAAGTGGGAGGAAGGAGAAAGAAAGAAAGAAAGAAAGAAAGAAAGAAAGAAAGAAAGAAAGAAAGAAAGAAAGAAAGAAAGAAAGAAAGAAAGAGGAAGGGAGGGAGGGGAGGAAAGGAAGAAGAATGGACTAATGGAGGAAGAGGAAGAAGGGAAGGGAAGGGAAGGAAAGGAAGGAAGGAAGGGAAGAAGGAAGGAAGGAAGGAAGGAAAAGGAGGGGAGGAAAGGAAAGGAAGAAAGAAAGAATGAACTAATAAGGGAGGGATGGAGGGAGGAAGAAGGGAGGAAAGAAAGAAAGAAAAAAGAAGGAAGAAGAGGACAGGAAAGGAAGAAAGAAAGAATGAACTAATAAGGGAAGGAGTGAGGAGGAAGGAAGGAAGGAAGGAAGGAAGGAAGGAAGGAAGGATGGATTCTGGGTTCTTATATGTTGCCATGTTTTTGTTACACTATGTGCAAGGTGAGCCCTGCTGCTATGAATTGTAAGTCTGCTAAGTTTCATGCAAATCATGTTTTCCCCCTCTCAGTGTAATGAAATGTTTTTGTTCTTATTTTTAAAATATTCTTTTTAATCGTTTGACAAATCAACTTGTAAGCCAGCATTTTGGCCTACAGAGTCTGTGGCCTATACAGCCTCTTTTCCTGGCTGGTTCTTTTGCACTAAGCCAGCTTGGGCGTGCTCACCTTAAACAGTTGGACTATCAAGCCACCATCTGGGCAACAGCAGCCTCATTCTGACACATCTAATTGAACTGGGAATGGTGTGTTGCTTGTGGCTACGTACAGGGACGCAAATGCTGCTGAGCAAAATGGTTTTACTTGCAAGAAAACGTAGCTCTGACTTCCTCATCGTTTGTTAAGCAGAAGTCCTCTAAAAATAGAAACCTGGCTCTTGACAGGGTCTGATTTTGACTTTTTTTTTAAAAAAAACTCTCTGCTCCATCTTTTCCCATCACGTGTAGGAAAATTGGAGCGGGGAGACTGTGACTTTTCTAAAATAACTTTTTAAAAACCCCTCAGTTGGTTTTGGGTTGGGGCTCTTCAGCGAAGGAAAAAGCATGCCCAGATATTTAACTAAATATCTTTTTTAAGAAAGGAAATTTGAACGAATATAAAATAAGAAAAAAAGAAAAGAAAAGAAGAAAGAGAAAGTTTAAAATTTCAAGAAAGGAAAAAAAGAGAAAAAAAAGTAACTTCCAATTTTAGAGATCTTATAATTACCATTGTAAATTTACTTCTTACTCTGTGGTTACAACATAGCTTTCTTCTATTATCTATTCTGTCTAATCGTCAAAATTGTACATTCCTTTTTTTTTTCTGTTTCACTCAAAAAGTCCTTGAGGACTTTCCTGTCAGCAATAAACATATACAAATAGTCCTCCATCTGAAGGGTCCTTGGTGCTCTCTGAGCTTGCTTGTTTCCTTGCAGACGTTTCATTACCCTAACTAGTCACTAGCACTGATGATGCTACCTAGTCTGGTTATGAAACGTCCACAAGAAAACAAGCAAGCTCAGAGCGAGGACCCCTCATTTAAACCCTGAGCTACAAATAGTCTCCTTTATTAGTCCTCAGCCTACAACTAGTAGCTTAGTGACCATTCAAAGTTACAATAGACCTCCTCAGAATGTATTTACGACTTGGTTCCAAAATTCTGACAACTGCCCCCCCCCGCGCTAATCATGTGACCACATTTTGGCCACTCAGCAACATGGCCATTTGCAGTGTCCTGAGGTCACATGACTGTGATTTACGACATCTTTGCTCCAAACCCGGCTTTTACTTCCATGGTGAACAATGAGTTTCCCTTAATGGCTGGCTGGATTCACCTAAGGACCACGACCAAAAAAAAGGGTTTGTAAAATCAGGTCGTTCAGCAAGGTGACTCGTTTTACGACAGACACAGCTTTTAGCCGTAATAAGCAGGCTTTCTTATGGTCGTTACTGCCTGTGTGGTCTCTCAAATTCTTTTACTAAGTGGCATTTTCTTCGATTCTTGCCTTCTGTTACTAATTAATTGGTAATTCCAAAGGTTTGATCTTTCTCATGGGCCATTTTCAAGTTTGGTTTCATGATGAGTTTTTCTGCAATTAAGAATGAGGGGCGGGGTCCAAAAACAGAAAACAAAGATGGCCATGTTTAGAAGGAGTGCAAAGCCCCTTGGGTAGAGAGCAGAGGTGGGTATTCAGCAGGTTCTGACCAGTCCTGGAGAGCCGGTTGCGGAAATTTTGAGTAGTTCAGAGAATCGGTAAATCCCGCCTCTGATTGGCCCCGCCCCCATCTCTTCTCTGCCTCCCATTGAGTCCCAGCTGATTGGCTGGGTCTTCTTTGGTTGCCCTGCACAGGACAAAGGAGCTGGAAAGCAGGTTAGTGAGGTGGGGAGGGAGTGGGGATTTTGCAATAACCTTCCCGCAGGAGTGGGGAGGGAATGGAGATTTTACAATATCCTTCCCCTGCCACGCCCGTAAAGCCACACCATGTCCACAAAGCCACGGCCACAGAACCAGTAGTAAAAAAAATTGAATCCCACCACTGGTAGAGAGGTATGGATGGATGGATGGATTCATTCATTCATTCATTCATTCACACACTCATTCATTCATTCATTCATTCATTCATTCATTCATTGCATTTGTTTGCCAACCCTCTCGCTTCAAAGCTAGCCTGGGCAGCTTTGTTGTTTGTTGTTAGTTGCAAAGTCGTGTCCAACCCATTGCGACCCCATGGACAACGTTCCTCCAGGCCTTCCTGTCCTCTACCATCTCCCGGAGTCCATTTAAGTTTACACCGACTGCTTCAGTGACTCCATGCAAGTCACCTCATTCTCTGCCATCCCCTTTTTCTTCTTTTGCCCTCAGTCGTTCGCAGCATTAGGCTCTTCTCCAGGGAGTCCTTCCTTCTCATGAGGTGGCCAGAGTCTTTGAGTTTCCTCTTCAGGATCTGGCCTTCTAAAGAGCAGCCAGGGTTGATCTCCTCTTGGACTGACCGGTTGGATGGCCTTGTGGTCCAAGGGACTCGCAGGAGTCTCCTCCAGCACCAGAGTTCAAAGGCCTCAATTCTTTGGCACTCAGCCTTCCTTAGGGTCCAACTTTCACAGCCATACATTGCAACTGGGAAAACCAGAGCCTTGACTATACGCACTTTTGTTGGCAGGGTGATGTCTCTGCTTTTTAGTATGCTGTCTCTGGGCTGCTTACAACATTAAAAAGCAATACAACGGTACAAATTAATCATTTCTAAAAACAATAAAAATGTCCCGCCTTTATTTTTAATAAACAATTCAAGGTGGGAAAAATATTCGATACAACTTCTTCCTCCGATTTCCCCCACAACAACAACCCTGTGAGGCTAGCTAGGCTGAGAGAGAGAGAGAGAGAGAGTGATTGATCCAAAATCACCCAGTCGGCTTTCAAGATGGCAGAACTAGAACTCACAGCGTCCTGGTTTTTAGTCTGGTGCCTTTACCACTAGGCCAAACAGGCTCTCCCTATAAAACTGGATTTATTCAAAAGAGCTCCTAAAGGCTCCAATCAGTCAAGGTTTCTGTGAGAAAATTGGACATCCACTTTTCTGGAATGATCTGAAAACTCCTGTGCTAAGTTGGGGGTAAGACTAGAGGACCTCAAAGGTCCCTTCCAATCCCATGCTTCTGTTCTTCTAGAGCAGGCATGGACAACTTTATGACCTGTGGACTTAAATTCCCAGAATTCCTGAGCCAACATGGCTGACTTGGGAATTCTGGGAATTGAAGTCTACAAGTTGTAAAGTTGCCATAGTTACACACCCCTGTCCTAGAGAGTGTATGTTAAGAAGCCAAAAAAAAAGTCCACACAAGGCACGGTCACACTGTGTTTCCACGTCAACTTGAGATAAAATTGCTCATGGCCCAAACAGGGCTCACAAACATGCTTACAAGGGTGTTAATTGCTCTCCTTTCGGCTCTTTCCCCATCAAACCATTTTATGGAAAGAGGAGGAGGAGGAGACAGTCCCTCATCATACATACATGATTGCCTGAGAAACTCAAGAGTTCTTGTCAGAAAAACACACCATGTAGTAATTTTCACTCAGGAGAAGAAGAAGGAAAAGCAATTTGGCCTGTGTGTGCCCAGATTTATTTATCGATCTCAAATATTTACATTTGGCCTCTCGGGCCTCCAAGGTGGCTTGGCGATAAGTGAAAATGAATACATGATAAACATCCCATTGTTTTGACGGGAGATTAGCTGTGTCTTGAAAAAGGAGCATCCATAATGTAGATTAAGAGTAAATCTCTAGTCATGTTGGAGAGATAACGATGCAACGAATGGGGGCTTCACACACACATACACACACACACACACACACACACACACAGCTCTTCATGCTATAAAACATCCTCCGATCTTGGTTCCTTTGTTTTAGTTAAGAAAGTCGCACCTTTATCGTCAACTGCAAAATGTTTTTTTCTGGCTCTCCTGTGGGTCAGATGGGACTTGTGGCCTTGGTTCTCTGCTATCATTGTGAACTCCTTTCTCTGCGCTCTTCTTCCCGTCCTTGTTTGCACCCAGGATGTGCTAGAATGGAGAACCTCCCGTTCATTCTTCTACTGGAGAATACGGCGTCTTCTTCTAGAGGACTTGGTCAAGAAAAAGATCCACACGGCAAATCCTGAACTCACCGATGGCCAGATTCAGGCAATGCTGAGACGCTGGTTTGTGGAAGTCGAAGGCACAGTTAAGGTACAGCCCAATACCTATCTATCTCTCTGTCTGTCTATCTATCTATCTATCTATCTATCTATCTATCTATCTATCATTTATCTATCAATCCATATCTATGTCTATATATATATGTATCGATCATTCATCTATCTATCTATCTATATCTAGTGTCTATATCTATTTATCTATCATTCCTCTATCTACCTATTATCTATATCATTCATCTATATCTATTATCTATCATTCATCTATCCATCTATCTATATCTATTTATTTATATCTCTTTATGATCTATTTATTTATGTATTTATATCTATCTATCTATCTATCTATCTATCTATCTATCTATCTATCTATCTATCTATCTATCTATCTCTGTCTTGGGTTTGTTTGTTTGACGTCACCCTCCTAGCTATAAAATCAAAGGGAAAAACCTGCTGAAATCTTCGATTAACATGGGATCTAGAAAAATACGTGGAATTTTTGTTTGGAGATATGATTGACCTACAAGATTTAAAAAAAAAAAAGATTTTAAAAAATAGAGAAACGTGGTGTGATTTATTTCAGCAGTCATGATGCAGCTAATTTATTCAAGTTCTGGAATTTGGGCTGTTCTTGTGTGTAATTTTAGAACAGTGGGATGGTTGAATATATTCTCTTCCATGTAGATGGAAGTACAGTTTGGTTTTAACACCAAATAGATTTTGCGTGTTAGAGGTTGCTAGGAAAAAAAACTGCATAATTATAATCAGGCCTTATGTGGCAGTGGCTTTGGAAGAGAAATTTACAGGGGAAAATAATTAAGCTTACTGCAATATATCCTGAGCTGTCTAGAGAAGGCAGGTAGTAAGCCTCCATAGAAAGATATTCATGTACTTAGTGAGGGAGACCGTTTGATTTGGTTTCGGTCCTTTATATAGACGAATCCAGTTATTTCCATATCCTATGCCAAAAACCCCTAGTTTTAGTGCAATCACAGACAGACTATACTTTATAGATAGTTTCAAAACACAGCATTTTTATTTTCACCTCCAGGTTTGTAAAGGTCTACTTAAAACTAAAAATACAACAGATATTTACTTATACATTTATCTATATCTAGGTCTGTCTGTCTGTTTGTATCTGTCTGTCTATCTATCCAACTATTCATCTATCTATCATCTCTCAAATTTATTGGCCATCCATCCTACCACAAGGTAACTCTGGACGGCTTACAGCATTAAACATTTCAACATTTCTTGAAAACGGAAGTCATGTATGGACATCTGGCTCCCGTTTTGTTTAGAATTTTGACAATGAAGTTGTCAAAGGTAAGCTAGGTGGTGCAACAACTACCTTTTTATTACCCCAGTATCGTGTGGAGTATATTGTTACTTATCCGTAACAACAGGTTGAATCATGTCCTAAAATCTTCTAAAGGAGGGGTGGCCAGCCTTGACAACTTTAAGACCTATGGACTTCAACTTCCAGAATTCCCTAGAATTCTGGGAGTTAAAAGTCCACAGGTCTTAAAGTTGCCAAAATTGGAAACGCCTATTCTAAAGGAGGGACACTATTATGGAAATGGACACGGTGGTTTGGCAGCGCAGAAATTTTTCGACAGACTCGTGAGTTCAGTCCATTGATCAAGCACCGGGGATAACACCCTTTTTGTCAGAGCGTGTGCAGTGTGGCTGCTATTGTGAGACAACCCAGGAGCAAAAAAACAGCACAAACAGAGGCTTTGTCTTTTAACAGAGGCTATTATATACATACATATACGTGGTAGGCAAATACCTGGCAATCAATCAATCTTCTTTACTTTGCACGAAGAACCACAATGGAGACAGAACACATGGAGAGAAAAGAGGTACTTACATCCTCAGTCTTAAGCGGCAATAACCATGCTGATTCATCCTCATTGCATCAGCCTTACAACAGCTGGTGAGCTATTAAATCTCAGTACCTTGACACTTTTGATCCTAAGTGATCGTTCCCATAATAGGCTGGTCCTGCAGACAAGATTCCCTCCCCACCAAAATGTTGAGAAGAAAGATACTGGGTACCATCCATTCAGTGGAAAAGCAGGATCAATGATCAGGTTCGGGTCTCTTCTAAAACTTGGATAGGACCCTCAAATCTTAAATGAAGTTATAGCTCAGTTTTAGCTGGCTCCTTTTATCGATCTACAGGTAGTCCCTGACTTACAACCATGTATATAATGTCAATTCAGTTACAACGGCACTGAAAAAAGTGACCTATGACCAGGTTTTACTCTTACGACTGTTGCAGAATCAAATGATTAAAATTTGTGTGCAACCGGCACACATTTACAAGGGTTGCAGCATCCTGAGGTCCTGGGACTGTGATTTGCAAATTTCATAAGGAGCATCTGGGCGTTTGCAAAGTCAATGGGGAAAGCCAGTTTCTTTTAATGACTGCATGATTCACTTAACGTCACTGATTCTCTTAACAACCATGGCAGAAAGGTCATAAAATGGGGTACAACAACCGTCTTGCTTAGCAGCAGGAATTTGATCGTGATCATAAGTTGAGGACCACCTGCATTGTATTGAATAGGTTTTTATGCTTTTAACTGTACCCAGTTGCACTGAGATGCCTAAGTCTGATAAAGTAAAATAAATAAATTTGATCAACAAACAATATTCTATCATTTCCCCTTGTGGCTGTTGCCTATTTACAGCTCCCAGCCTTCCAGGTTTTGGAGAAAAATCAATAGGCAGTTTTAACTATGCTCGCAGGAAATGAGGTGAGAACGAAAGCTTCAGTGAGAATTCTCTTCCTTTGGAATGCTCTCCTGTTGGAATTAAAACTCACTTAGTGTCTTCTCTGTCCTGTTTTTAAATATCAGCACCATTTCCCGCACCCCTGTTTTCAATATGCTTGCAGTTAGCAACCGGTACTCTCCCAAACTGGTAGCTGGCCTTCAGGTTTTTTTTAAGTAGGAAGAAAAAAAATGGAGATTCAATTGAACTAGAAATGCTGCAAAGGGAATGTGTTGATGTGTGTGTGTGTGTGTGTGTGTGTGTGTGTAAAACTTGTATTCTGGAGAGTTCAGAGCTTTGGAAGGTAAAGCCTTAGCAGCTTTATTTATATATATATATATATATATATTTTAAGCCAGGCATCTAGTTAGCTAATACATTACACCAATCAAGGAAAGTTATCTTAAGCCACAATTAATCTGCTCCCTGGCATATGTTGATAGGGAAGCATCATGCTGTTTCTTAATTAAAGGCAAACGGATTAAAAATGATTAATAAGGGTATTAAATATTCGTCTAAACTAAAGCTTTGGGAATCTTGGGCAAATCCTTGCTTTGCACAGGCCTACAAAGTGGCCGACATTTACAGCTCTGGCTGGGAGATAGGATAGCCAGCTGCTTCATTGAACTTTTATAAAACACCTCGATTTACGTGGAAGGAAGATGTTCCTGCTGTGCCCCAATAGACAGTCATCGAAACGTTAAAAAAACTTGTGGACCGTTTGGCAGATTTTTTTATATAAGTGTATATATATATATATATATATATATCATTAGCTTTGACTGCTGTGCATTCATAAAGGCATCATCTCTATTACTTCACGTTGCTAAATTTTATAAGAAAATAACTGGCAGGGCAAGGGTGTCTGTTCATTCAAACCAATTCCTTCCCTTTTAGGGGTACCTTTTAATTCTTTTCTAGAAAGAAACTCAATATTGGAATCTGGAAAGCGATGGAAATTAAAATCCAAGTCCCACCACCTTTTAAACTTTATGTTTTACCATATTGATGGCATTTTATTTTTTTAAAAGCGTTAAGGCGCTGCTTGTATCCTTGGGACCAAGAATGCTGTAGATTCCCCCAAAATATAACACTGTGAGAAATGGTGTATCCTGTCAATTAATATTCAGCTATCCCATAATTATTTCTATTATATTATGAGAATATTTATTTCTATCCCATATTTATTTCTATTATATTATTAGAATATTTATTTCTGTCCCGTATTTATTTATATTATTAGAATAGAATATTCTATTAATTCTGTTAAAGAATATTCTATTCTGTATTATAAAATACTAAAATATTTCTATTTTAATCTCTCCAAACTATCACATTTTTGTAGTACAAGAATTTCTGTAAAGGTCATCAGTAAACCATTAGCTCATTAAGTAACCAAATATATAGTTAACATAAAATACTGTATAATCTATACTGGTATTGTCTTTCATATATTTAACAGAATAATAGAGTTGGAAGGGGTTTTGGAGGTCTTCTAGTCCAACCCGCTGCTTAGGCATGAAACCCTATACCATTTGGACAAATGGTTATCCAATCTCTCCTTAAAAACTCCCAGTGTTGGAGCATTCACAACTTGTTCCACTGATTATTTGTTCTAACGGTCAGGAAATTTCTCTTCAGTACAACAGTTCATTTAGTGACTGTTTGAAGTTACAACCATACTGAAAAAAGCGACTCGGTGAGGACCATTCTTCACACTTACAACTGTTGCAGCCACCCCATGGTCACGTGATCAAAATTCAGGCCCTTGGCACAACCGACTCATGACGGTTGCCGTGTCCCGGGTGTCAGGGCTCCAACAAATCCATCTCCATTCAAATCATAAGTCTCTGGCCGCATCTCTCAGAGTAAAAAAATGGATTTATTAGGAGTGACCATGTCGGTGTTATTTGGGTGCAGCTAACACTAGGACACATCATTCATTTCCCCCTTGACCCTGGTCTTCCCCCGACCCCCTGGATGTATATTATCCAATGGGACACATCCATAGCCAAGAGTCATCCATCATGCTCTCCAGTAGTAATCTTGCGTGCCAACAGCTTTGGCTACCTAGCAATTAACTGAAGTATTTTAGGAATGCACTACTTTCCCCCCTCCCTTTCTGCTGGCCACTAAAAAGACCAAAGAATTTTTTTTAGTTGACACCGGTGTCACATGACCTCCTTTTGAGTCCTTCAGATCAGCAAAATCAATGAGGAAGCCAGATTCACTTAACAATCATTTTAATAACTTACCAACCATCCAGTTGTTAAGCCACAACTATTAACAACAAACTCAATGTAAACCATTCTAAACTTGGCTGTAAAAAAATATGATTTTTGTAATAGAATTGTCGAAGTCTGGAATGCTCTACCCGATTCAGTTGTCTCAGCTACAATTTTTCACAGTTTTAGTCACAAGTCGACTTCTGTGGACCTCGCTTCATATTTAAGAGCTCTGTGCATAAGAGCACTAACGTGCCTGTCGTCCCTGTCATTTTGTTTTTATATTATTTCTGTTTTCAGTTTTTGTTCGACACATTATAAATTAAAAAACAAACCTGCAGTGATTCACTTAACAAAAGGTGGCAAGAAAGATCGTAAAATGGGGGCAAAATTCACTTAACAACAGTCTTACTTGGCAACAGGAATTCTGGGCACAAAATCGTAGGATTGTTGGTCTTAGGATTACCTGTATTAGGTATGTTCACCGCATTGAGTTGCTTGCAAAAAATAATAAAGGCAAGCCATAAGAGTCACCTCGTGGTGAGGTTGGCAGCAAACAAATTCAATAAATGAATTTTTTTTAAAAAAATAGCAATAGCACTTTAGAATTTCCCACTTCATTGTTCTTTTACAGCCCTCTCTAAGCAGTTTGACAGAGCCAGCATACGGCCCCCAACAATCTGGGTCCTCATTTTACCGACCTCGGAAGGGATGGAAGGCCGAGTCAACCTGCAGCCGGTTGTGGGGCTCAAACAAAATAAGAATTAATTGCTATCGTGTGAATGTTGAATTCTGCCTTCTTTTTAAAAACTAAATTCAAATGTGGGAATCCAGCTAAAGTCAACTTATCCCGGCCTTATAAATATATCTGTGTTCCTAGAGGACCCTCCGCTGCTGCTGAGGCTCAAGTCACTTTATTTCCACCTTATCCGATGCTTTTGCCGGGGCCAGATTTTGTGTTGTGTGCGGCTGCCGCAGAATCACCAGGCCGAAGGGTCAGTCTTAAAGAGCCGGCAGATGTTTCCAGCTGGGGAAAAGCCGCACTCTTCCTTCATGGGAGGCTATTAAATCATGATGGGAAATTCATTGTCATTCTGACTTGGACTTCATTAGCAATATAACAGAGAAGGATAGTGCGCCTTTAAATGATGAGCTTTGGTGTTTAATTATCCAAATAAAATGACATAAATATGAATGAGCGCTAATGGTGGTATTTGGGTTTTTTTTACTCTCCCCTGGAAACCATTAACGATTCTTAAATGATTTGTAAAGAAAATGAAAGGCGAAGAGAAGCAGTGAGATGGCTATTAGGGTTCAAACACACTCCTGAATTATTACATAGTCAACTACCTGGCAAATACAGAGAAGTAAATGATCTTGATCTTGCTACCTTCGGATGTATATTTTTTTTCCCTCCTTCTAAATTTACTGCTAGAGTCATTTCACCCCCACGGCACGCGGCATTTTGATCTTCTCTTCTGATGTTCATTCATTCAGGAATGGGGATTTGGGGGTAATGTGTGCTGGACTGGGTACATGTAAGAAAGACACAAGATTTCGGTTCTGCAGAAATGGCTAAGGTTGTTTTTGCTGCCGTTACAGCAAATTGTCCACGAGGACTAGCAACACACATGCTGAAAGCAGGGTCAGCCCCCCCACCCGCTTTTAAAGGAGCCTTTAAAACAAGCCTTGGGTTAGAATGGGTGGTGGATCCCTTGTGGGATATTGTTGTTGTATCGTGGATTTTTTTTTACCCAGATTCTTTTGGTATTTTTTGTGTTTCTATTGTGCTTTCTAAGTCACTCAGAATCATAACAGATTGGGACAGACTCTAAATCAGACAAATAAATACGCCTGCAATTGGAAGCTACAACATTAGATGCTTTTAACAATATGATTAAAGCCAGCTACCGTTCAGCTTTCCTGTTGATGCATAAATCATTCCTAGAAATTGGTATGAACAAAATTGAAGACTTCTATTGGGGATTTCTATCTTTTCTTCCTCTTTCTCTTTCTTCCTTACTTTTCTCCTCCACCATCACTTCCTCTTCTTCCTCCTCCATTCACTGTTCTTCCACCCTCCAAAGCTGTTGTACCTCTAGTTTAATAGAGGCAGGTACAAATAACAGTGTAGCTTCAACACACAAGTCAAACAACGTTTGAATAGCGTGAGCTAGTTTGCCTCCCCTTAGACTGGAACAGAGAATCAGAAGACCTAAGTCATTGTCCCTCAGCCTTGGCAACTTTAAGTTGTGTGGACTTTAACTCCCAGCATGCCGGCTGGGGAATTCTGGGAGTCGAAGTCCCCACAACTGAAAGTTGCCAAGGTTGAGAAAGACTGGCCTCAGTGGTGGACCAAGCAAGGAAGGTTATCTAGTAGAGCAATGTAGCTTTGACAAACTCAGCTGAAGATTTTCTAGTGTTGGAACGGAGTCTTGTTGAAGATATAAGAGGTGACTCTTTATGAAGTTCAGCTTTTCTCACAAGTTCTCCAGACTCTATCCAGACCTCTTTGGGAGTTGAGGTTGAATTCTTTGTAAGGACGTTGAGTTTTCTGCTCCCTAATTATGACCATTCTCTAAGTCATGCTTTCCTTAAGCTAGTCAACAACTCTACTTGTGTTGCAGCCCGCTAGCGACCAGCGGAGCTGGCAGCAGATTCAGACAGTGTGGAGGTTGGGGAGGAACATGGGCCAGTTCTGGAGTCTGGGCAAGGCTCTGAGGAGTGCTCTACATTGGAGGCAAAGATGGGGCAAGGGCTGTTTGACAGTTATCAGCTGCCTTTGGAGTCGGACATCAGTGAGGCAGAAGAACAGCTGGAGCCTGTTCCTAATGTGCACATGCACAGAGCTGCCAGGAGAAGAGAACAGTTAAGGAACAAGGGTCGACTTGGGAGTAAAGTCATATTTATTTATTTGTTTGTTTGCTTATTTATTTATTTATTTGGAATAAAAGAGGAGTGAAAGGGGAGTGAGGTTGGCAGGAGACAATTAGTTCATTTGGGTGAAGATCCGTTCCTGCATTCTTGACAAGTTTTGTCTGCCACAGTGTGGCATCTGAAAGATATTGGTCTGGCAACTCTCCAAGCCTCTCCAAGCCTATAATTGCAAAATATCTTGAAAGACTGTCGGCCAGGACTTTGCTGGAGAGGAATTCACTGTAAACCAAATAAAAGGGGTTTTATGGGGACGTGGAGTCGGCTTTGTGCTTTTGGGGAAGCCTGGGTGAGAACAAGATGTTGTTGTTCTTTTTGGCAGGCCTACTTGTGGGACAACAACAAGGACCTGGTGGAGTGGCTGGAGAAACAGCTGGCAGAGGAAGAAGGAGCCCGGTCAGTGGTTGACGAGAACATCAAATACATTTCCAGGGACTACATACTCAAACAGATACGAAGGTAAGAGGACTCTGCAACCCTCAGGGGGCCTTCCTACTCCATAAATCTGAAATGCCAGTGGTCTACAATAGTCCTCAACTTAAAACAGTTTAGTGACCGTTTGAAGTTACAATGGCACTGAAAAAAAAAAGGTGACGAACCGCACGCTCACCAAACTGGTTGTTCTGCCGGTAGGATCCCAGCCCTGGGTAGATTCTCTGCGGTGCAGTGATTTGCTTAACCATCATGGCAAAAAAAGGGTTAAAAAAAGCGGGGGGCGGCTGACTCACTGAACTTGCTAAGTCTTGCTTAGCAAATGGAAATTCTGGTCCCGATTGTCGTCGTAAGTCGAGGACTACCTGCACTTGGTGGTCTGACCCGAGAGCTGGGCTCCCAAACGGAGTGTCCGTCTACCCCTTCCGAGGTCCCTACCTCTCCTTTTTCTTTCTTCTAGCTTGGTGCAGGCGAACCCAGAGATAGCCATGGATTCCATCGTCCACATGACGCAGCACATATCGGCCACCCAGCGGGCCGAGATCGTGCGCATTCTCTCCACAATGGACTCGCCCGCCTCCACGTAAGGAGACGCCCGCCCAGCCTTCCATAGTGGCGGGCAAGAAAGGGCCGCTGGCCGCTCTCAACCCCCGCACAACGTGGACCTGCCAAGAAACGCTGGAAAGTGACTTTTCAATTATTTTTCGTGTTTTTACAAAAACCAGACTTCGACGGAAGACAACGGCAGGGTGTCCTTCTAGCTGCAAAAGACTCTAGGAACGCACCCACACACACACACACACACACACACACACACACATGCCTAAAATAATTTATGGACGCCACGTAATCGTACCTATTTATTTAACAAGAAAGTGAAACTGGACCAATATTGTAACTAACGGTTGTCTGTACAGCACTTACCCAGATTATGAATGGTACTGTCGTGCCATGAGGTCACAGAGTTTAAAGGGTGGTTGGGTGGGGTGGGAAGGTGGGGGGAGATAAGGAGTTGATGTCCGTTGTGAGCCACTTTATGTGTTACGTAACATCCCCCTCCCCAAACTCAAGATCCCCCAGATTTCCCAACAGCTGTGGTAACGGGAGGAGGGGCAACTCCCCCTCTCCCCATTTTCCCTGGGGCCCTTCGGTTCATCAGCTGGTCCTACAGGAGGCAGGCAGTGATAGAAAAAAATCCCCCTCTTCTTGAAGCAGCCTGGGGGAGTGGTGGGGTCACCATTTCTGTGCCTAAAGGGAGACCCTCGGACTTCGTGTACCTCAGGGATCCCCAAACCTGGCAACTTTTAAGACTTGCGGACTTCAACTCGACTCCCAAGTCCATAAGTCTTAAAAAGTTGCCAGATTTGGGAGACCTCCGGTGTAACTCATCCCCCTTCATCTGGAAAGAGCGTCTCCCTCCATCATTAAGTAGAGAAAGGAGCCATTTTCCTCTCTGGAAAGCTATGCGGCAGCAATGCGTCTTCCTCTCCCTCGAGCTGGGCTCCCTCCGCCAAGCAGCCAGGTGGTGCTTAAAAGGCAGCACAGTGCTTTCTGTGGTCATAACAACCAGTCTCTTTGGGCGTTAAACAGACCTATCCAGCACCCTTCAGTTTTCCCAGGGCAGGCTGGACCAAACCCAGCCCGGAGTGCCTCTCTTACAGCAGGCATCATGCTTCTCTGTCCCATTCCTCGGTCCCACGGCACAGATTAAGCCAACAATCTTTTGGCTTGCAGACACCTTCCCTTCCCCACTCCGCCTGCTGATTCCCTCCTTGGGTTTTTGTTGCTCCAGGAAGGAAGCTTCACTTCAACCTGCCCCATTGAAATGGCCCTAATTTGGTTCTGAACGTTGGTATTGGCAGCCAATGAAAGAAATCCCTTCCTTATATAAGCAGTAGAGACTATTGCAGGGGTCCCCAAACTTGGCAACTTCAAGACTTGTGGATTTCAACTCCTAGCTGGCTGGACAATCCTAGGAGTTGAAGTCCACAAGTCTTAAAGTTGCCAAGTTTGGGGAACTCCAGCCCCGTGATGGCGAACCTGTGGCACACAGAGCCATTTGTGCGGGCGGGCGAGCCCCAGGCAAACTTACCTCATTGCACATGTGCACACCTTCCAGCTGATTTTCAGGCCTTTTTTGGCCTCCCAGATGCTCAAGGGAAACCTCTGCAGCCTTTGCAGGTGGAGAAACAGGCCTGCTTCATCACTTCCTGTCTTTCCGGAAATACCGAAAGTGACTAAACGGGCCTATTTTTCGGCCTCCAAAGGCTGCAGAGGCTTCCCTCGAGCCTCTGAGAGACCAAAAAAGGCCCCAAACATCAGCTGGGAGGCACATGCATGCGCAGTGCAGGTAAGGGGGCAGCGTGGGGGGGATCGTGCACGCATGCGCAGGAGGCTTGGGTGGGTGAATTGCTTTCTGGGTGCTGGCACACAAGCACTCAGTTTTCGGCGCAGGAGCCCAAAAAGGATAGCCACCACTTCTCTAGCCTATTGCATCCAGCACACCGACTGGGGATGCATCAGAGCATCTCTGTCCACTGCCCTCCAGCCAGGAGAGGAAGTGCTGAAAGCTGCAACTGGGGTGTGTTTTTTTTTTTTGGGGGTCAGCAAAAGAGGCTCCAGGTGGCTAAGTGGGCAGGTATGTATGTGATGCGTAGGACTGGAGGACCAGCAGCACTTTGTAAAATCTGCAGAGGTGCGATTCTGGGGTTCTGGTAGGAATTAGGGGACATGTCCCTGGCTGGGTGGAAAAAGCATCTCACCCACCAGCAAGATTTGGGATCCCGTTTTTAAAACTCGGTTGTCCCAGAAAGAAAGGAAGAGCGTTTCGCTTCTCCTTGTAGCCACACCACGCCTATAACATACAGTTGTGGGACATCACACTCATCCACCCCGAGTTCGGAATGGGACAACTCCCCGGACAATTCAACCAAGACAAAAAAATGAAATTAATTTCAACGGAACCGTTGCCAATAAAAATAAGATTAAGTCAATCCAGAAGCACCAGAGTTACATTAATTTCAGTGAAAAAAATGTGGCCCCCGTCAATAAAAGTAACTGAGTGGAACGATTAATTCAACATTGAATTGTCCCGCGGTGAGTTGGGCATGGCAAATTGGCTTCACGCAGCAAGCTGTCCTAAATGCCCTCGAGCGGTATAGCTGATTCTTACCTGTGGGACTCTTTACCTGCGGGCCCATAGCTGTGATGGGAGAGTCTAAACGCACACGCGCACACCAACTCTCAGAGCCAGCCTTAGATGCAAGTTGGGAGGGGGCAGTAATAAAACTCCCCAGACACTTTAATTTTCTTTCTAAACCAAGGACCTCGTTTTTTTTTCTTTGCTTAAAAAAAACCCCCCAGTGATTTGGAATTAATGCAGTTGGGTTTTTTCCTACATTGCAAAGCGCTAAAATCCATCCTGCTCAACATAATACAAAAAGTGCGGGGGGGGAATCTAATTTGGGATCTGGGTTGGGAGGATCCTCTTAGCACAGTATTAACCAACCAAGCTTCACTAAAAATCTTTAAGACTGAGAATCTGGTTCCCAGGTGTGTTTCTTTCTTCTTTCTTTTTTTTAAACCTGGAATGTGCCAAGTGGTGTGAAATAAAACACAGCTTCGCTGTAGTTCAGAGAGCCCAGCCTTCTCCAGCTTCCAGATGTGATAACCTCAAAGTTTCCCCAAAATTATGTCAGCCAGGAATGGGATTTGGGGGTTCTCCTAACCCCCCAGCAGCTCCACTCCTGGTTACTGGCCAGAATCTGGACATCTGGGGGGCTATAAGTGACTTGCAGCAGGCTAAAACATGGAAAGGAACCTTGATAGAAATTCTTCCGCAAAGCACATATTTTGGGCTAAAAATAACGCCGATCCACATAGATCAGACTAAACAAAAAAACGTTGCAAAAGAACAGGCTTACTTATGGGACCGTGGTGGTGGGCTTGAATCTCCACCAGACGTCCCTCCTGGGCTCAGTTCAGTGCCTTTCTTTTTCGAAACACCCCATTATTTCTTCATTAAAGAAAATAGATGTTCAGCTGAACTCCAGGATGGACTAGGTTCCAGAGAGCACATTGCATTCAAGTTGTTTCCCCCCCCACCACAACACCTAGAACAGCCAGGGAACCACATTTAGCCTACAATCCTGCCAAGAACTGAGTCTAGATCAGGAATCCCCAAACTTGGCAACTTTAAGACTTGTGGACTTCAACTCCCAGACTTATGGGAGTTGAAGTCCACAAGTCTTAAAGTTGCCAAGTTTGGACACCTCTGGTCTAGATTCTGACATCCATCTTTGCATTATTATTATTTTTTGCCCTTCCTTCCCTCATGCAAAACATGCAAACTGATGTGTTGTGTTTAAAGGAGTCCTTGATTCCAACAGTTTTGTAACCCTCAGCTTAAACCTGCAAAGTGGCTGTTACTTTCGACCCCACACCGATTTCTTTTTAGAAGCTGCAAAAACAACCCCAATGAAAAGGTGGCCTTTTCAATCTTACACCTTAAATTCTAGTCCACCAAAGTTTAAAAAAAAAAATCAACACATCCTCACACAGGGTTGAAGAGGGGAGGAAAAATGAGCAAAGATGCATCCTGGGTGCTTCCTGAATCTGCACAATCCCTTAAAAAATGCAGCGATCATTGTGACTTTAGCAGGAATAAATTCAGACAAACCTCTCGCTGGAAGTATTAAATTGGGTTTTGCTTTGGGAGAATTGTCATGTCTGAAGTTGTTCCACTTACCTCATTTCTCTTTTAATAAAACCAACAATCAGTTTGTGTCTGCATTCCTTGGTGTGACTTTCAGACGTAAAGGGATCTTTGGTGATGTTGAAACGTATTTTTGCTCCAGGCGACATGTTCACTTTAAGGACATTCAGCTCTGTTGCATGTTTAGGCTTCCCGTAGTGAAGTTAGCTTAGAAACATGAGTGTTGTTACTCAGGGAGCGTCAAGTAGTATCATTCTCTACGCAGATTCTCAATCATCCAGGTCATGGTGCTTTTATGGACAGGCAACTGGACTTTGTTTTTCCTTGAAGACGTTTCTCACCTCTTCAGCTTCAAGGGAACATTTTTTGAGAAAGCCCCACCCCCCCATGTAGGTTTCATTTGGTCATCAGGTAGTAGGCCAAGTCCCATAGGTTCCTCTGTCCTACTTATATACAGAGTATTGCAGCATAAATTCAAATTAAACAAAGATGGTTGAGGCTTCTTTATAACTTCTTTATAAACAAATGAAGTAAATTTTACAATACCAGTTGTAGATTTCTCCAACATGGAGCAAACTCAAACAGAAGCAGGCGTTACAAGTTCAGAGCAGAACAAGCAATTCAACTTCACAAACAGACATCAGTTTCATTTTAGTTCAGCAAGGAAGCAAGACACACAGAGGAGAGAAGGAGTCTCATTTTCAATAGACTCAGAGCTTAGCATAGCTGCAGAGCTTAATATAGAGCCACGCCTAGGCTACTTCTAGTTTCAGTTTCCAAACAGTCCTATTGGCTGACTTTGTTACCGTGCTCTATTCCAGTTCATGAATATACTCTGACAATATATAGGCAACCACTTTATCAGAAAGCGGATTGGTCAGCGTGGAATCCTTGGTGCTCTGATGATGTTACCTAGCTGGGTCATGAAACGTCTGCAAGAAAACCAGCAAGCTCAGAGAGCACCAAGGACCTCTCACTTCAACCCCAAGCTGCCAATATTCTATTGGTCAGTGTTCCTCACTCCCACTTAACCCTCTAAGTTGAGTTTGTTCGCACAAACCACATAGGCATCTAGCGATTCCACGGTGCATTCCCCAAACTCAGCTAAGTCGGTCTAGGTTATTTTAAAATGGAGCTAGCCAGTTTGCATTGTGTAATCTGAAAGAAAGGCTGCATGTTACTCCAGTTGGCAACTTCAAGCTTGTCTTTTTCTGGGCAGCTGAGTCCATTGACTCACCTGGGCTCCTCTCTTCCCTGAGGAATGTTTATGAGTCCTACAGGAACTCCAAGGGCATCCTTAGGAAGAGAGCAAATTCTGGAAATTGGTACTTGTCTTGCAATGAACCAACCTGGCTGGTAGCTCGCTGAAAAAGAGGGTGGGGCAGACAGCAAGTGAACATCTGCAGGTCCCCAGAGCTGTAGAGTTTCTGCATGGCTCTCCTTTAAAACAAGATACTCTGCATTTGGCTTGGTGGTTTCCATCTAGAATGCAGTGGCCTAATGAACAAACCAACATTAAAAAGAGCAGTGTGTTAATAGAATAGAATAGAATTCTTTATTGGCCAAGAGTGGTTGGACACACAAGGAATTTGTCTTGGTGCAAATGCTCTCAGTGTACATAAAGGAAAAGATACATTAATCAAGAGTCAAGAATCAGCAGGTACGACACTTAATGATAGTCACAGGGTACAATAAGCAATCAAATTATACTAGGAAACAGTCCATATAAATCGTAAGGATAGAAGCAACAAAGTTATAGTCCTACAGTCACAAGTGGGATGGGATGGGTGATAAGGAGTGATGAGAAGATTAAGAGTAATAGTAGTGCAGACTTTATAAATACACTGTAGTTGGACAGTGTTGAGGGAATTGTTTTAGTTTAGCAGAGTGATGGCATTCGGGGAAAATACTGTCCTTGTGTCTTGTTGTTCTGATGATCTATAGCGTCGTTTTGAGAGAAGGAGTTGAAACAGTTTATGTCCAGGATGTGAGGGGTCTGTAAATATTTTCACAGCCCTCTTTTTGACTCATGCAGGACACAGGTCAGGTTTCAAAATAATCCCAAGAAGAAGCTAAAACCAAGAGCATTCTGAGAATGTTGCATGTCTGACATTCCGCCCCCCTGCCCCACTTGCTCTTTATTTTCCAGAGAATTTGGGAAGATTCCTTCTGAGATGCTTCCTCCAACTTCGTCCCTCCTTTGGATTCAGCTTTCTCTTCTGTCAACCTTCTTCCTGTCTCTCAAGGTGACTCCCACACCATCGGAAAACAATGCAACCACCTCTGTTGTATTTCTCCTTTTCTCCTGTCCTTCCTCCCCTGTTTGTATAGACTTCCCTTTTTCCCTTTTGCCTTTTTTCCCTCTGCCTGTCGCTGACTTAGGTCTACCCCAGCAGATAAGCTATAACTGTCCTGAGAAGTCCCATAAGGAAGAGAGAAAAAAAGAGTTGCAATCTTTAGCAGACGTTCGTTTATTCTTCACTTCCAGACTTGCTAAAAGTAAAGCCTCCATCAAGTTGAGCTCTTGCTGGTTTTAGAGACTGTGCAGTTTTCTTGGCAAGGATACAGAAGCAAAAGAAAAAGAAGAGGAGGGAAGGGGCAGAGAGAGGAGGGGAGAGGAGAAAAGAGAGGAGAAAAGGGGAGAGGAGAGGGGAAAAGAGGAAGAGGAGAGGAGAAAAGAAAAAGGAGGGGAGAAGAGAAAAAAAGGAGAGAAGAGAGGAAGAGAAGAGAAAAAGTCTAGCTTACAACATGAGGACTGGGGAACTCTGGGAGTTGAAGTCCACCCATCCTAAAGTTGCTGAGGTTAAAAAACATGGGGACAGATAAACTAATAGATTTGCCCAAGAACAGTTCAGTTCCCCTTGTTTTGCAGTTTTCCATAAATTAAGATCACTAGGGAAAGCATACGTGATGTAATTTGTATGTCTAAGTTTAGCAAAGGCTGCAGGGACAAATTAAAATTCTATTTTGTATTCCAGTTTCAGGCTCTTTGGGTTTGTAGAGCAGACGTCGGAAAATGGCCTCTATATCACCTGATGCAAGGGGGCTTCTTTTTTGAATGATCTCTACCTTATTTTTTTTTCCACTGATGCTTCAGCTCTAACAAAACCCACCTCTTCACATTCAGAGAAAGTGGGGGTCGCCAAAACAATTTCATGCATTAAAACGGTTTCACAAATGGCTGCCCGAACTCACACTGCCATTTCCCTCACCGCTACTCAACTGAATTTAATTGCAGGTACAGCTAATGGAACAGTTTTCACCCTACTAGGTAGGCTGCATAAATGAACCTGTTTACCCCAAACTGGTTCTTTTATTTTTCATTTAAAAAAAGAAAAAGAACGGGCCTAAAGGTAGCTTTACGCCAAACCCGCTAGAAATCAGCACCACGGACACCCAACTTATCGTATATGGAACTGAGATCAAACCCGGTTGATTGGTATGTCCTAGATCATTTAAAGAAAAAAAAAAAACCGAATATAACGGAAGACTCAAAGGGATGCCTCTCTTGAACCCTGGACATTCACTAGCAACCAATATTCATATGCTTAAAATACCCAGAAGGGTATCCCCGAAGTGTGACAGCTTTCAAATGCCACCAGATCAAAGTGTGATCATCTTTTTAATTTAAGCCTTTTGTTGCCTCAGTGATCTTAAGAGAGGCAGAGAGAAAGAGGGAGGAGAGAGATCAAAAAAAAAGCCGAAACAAAAACAGCTGCTTTGTAGTTGCGTTTTTCCCCCCCCATCTCCCCCCCCCCAAAAAAAACCTCTCCCCCCCCCCCGCCCACATTTGCTTGAGTCCCTTCTCTCAATTTAGGCCGTGAAATAGGTCAGCTCTATTACCGATCAGCCTTCCCAGAAATATTTAAAACAAATTGAATTGCACACCCAATACCCATCACAATTATGCCAGCCACAATAACTAAATTAGCAATTCAACAAAATAATTGGAAATGCGATTCTCTCTATTCCGAGGCTTCCCCGAGGGCTTTTGCCGGATCGGTTGGGGGGAAACTCCGCTTTACTAATTCAGAAGCTAATTAGAGCCACACTTGTAAATGAAGTTGTTTGTCTCAAAGTTGAAATTCAGTCCCCGCTTTTATTTATTTATTTATTTATTTGCATTTGGGGGGGGGGCGGGGAGAGGGAGGGTCTTTTCTCCTTATACCCATGTTGCAAATCTAAAAACAAAACAAAACATCCCAAACCCCAACAACCTTTACAACTTGCTAAAATCATTTAAATTCTGTTGATCATCGAGGATATTAAAAGGAACATTTGTAATGAGCTATGCCTGGATTTTCCTTTCCTTTTTTTCTTTTTAAAAAGTTTAAACTTTCTGACTTTGCCTTTCAAAAGGGTAGGTAATGACAAACGACATGGTTTCGGCCACAGAGAAGCTACCTCATCCCAAATCTCCAGGACCAAGAAAAGAAACAAGGGCTCTCGAGATTGTGACCATCTTTGGGCCAACATTGCTATGCCTTTGGGACCAAGTCTCAAAGTGGTTAGTTATCTTCTTCCAGGGAGAAGTGGATAGTTCCCTTATTCCATATGCCGTCCTAGGACTTGGAGGTCTTCTTCTAGTCCAGGGGTGTCCAACCTTGGCCACTTTAAGACTTGTGGACTTCAACTCCCAGAATTCCTCAGCCAGCTGGCTGAGGAATTCTGGGAGTTGAAGTCCACAAGTCTTAAAGTGGCCAAGGTTGGACACCCCTGTTCTAGTCCAACCCCGCCTGCCCAAGCCGGGAGACCTTATACCAACCCAGACAAATGATTGTCCTGTCTTCTCTTGAAAACGTCCAATAATGGAGCACCCTCAACTCCAGAAGGGAACCGGTTCCATTGATCAATTGTCAGGAAATTTCTCCTTATTTCTAGGTTGGATCTCCTCCTGGGGAGATTCCACCCATTGCTTCTTGTCCTGCCCTCAGGTGGCATTGGAGAGGGAATCTTTGGCCCCCGTCATCGCTGGGGCAGCCCTTCAAGAGTTGGAAGTTGGCAGCTAGAATGGTATTTGCACAATACTGGAAGAACATAGAGATCCCTACAGAAGAGAATGTAATAAAAAGAATACTAGGATGTGCAGAAATAGATAGATTAACACTTAAAAGTAAAGGCAGGGAAGATACTGAATATTTCTTAAAATGGGATTCGTTCTATCGATGGTTATCAAGCAGAAACAGAAGTTAGATTCTTTTTTTAAAAAAAATACAAGAAAATGACTAACTGCAAAAATGGTTTGCTGAATGGATGAGTAAGCACTCTTGGTAAGTAAGTTACTACTTACATATAAGTATATAAGTAAGTTACTACATGTTTATTATCAATGTTATGATGAGATATCTTTATTATTATAAGATGACTACTAATGTCATGAATGCTATTGTTATGAAGATAATGAATATTACTCAGAATAACTAAACCCAGACAACACACTGTTTATATATATGGGTGAATAGGTGGCAATATAAATCAAATAAATAATTATATAAAATTTTTGCTCTTTTTATAAATAATAATAATAGTAGTAGTAACAAGAATTGGAAGATGGCTGTCATGTCACTCCCAATCCTTCTCTTCATCAGGCCACACATACCTGGTTCCTTTAGCCATTCATCATATCATTTAGCCTCCAGACCCCTAATCATCTTTGTGGCTCTTCTTTGCACAATTTCTAGGGCACCTGCATTTTTATTGTATCGTGATGACCAGAACTGGATGCAGTATTACAAGTGTGGCTTCATTATTGAGACTTGGTGGCGCAGTGATTAGAGTGCAGTACTGCAAGCTACTTCTGCTGCAGCCAGCTGCTTACAATTTGGCAGGTCGAATCTCACCAGGCTCAAGGCTGACTCAGCCTTTCATCCTTCCGAGGTGGGTAAAATGAGGACCCAGACTGTTGGGGGGCAAGAGGCTGACTCTGTAAACCGCTTAGAGGGGGCTGGAAAACACTGTATATAAGTCTAAGTGCTATTGCTATTAATGCAGTATAGAACGGTATTTTCCCTTCTCATGGTTTTGATGCCATTCCTTTTTTGGCCACAGCAGTACACTACACACACACACACACACAACACACACACACAACACACACACACACACACACACACACTACATTCCATTAATGAGGAATGAAGCTAATGTGGTTGTCAGCAAAGCTCTTGGAACTTCAGGAACAGAGTTTGAGACTATCAACCAGTCCATGTTTCTTTTGAAGTGCATGATCCTCAATCTAGGGATCTTGGATTCTGTTAGGATAAGCAGGCCGTGCCATTCTTAATTGGGCTGATGGCCACCCGAGGGTTGTCTCTTGTTTTCCTTGCTGTCCCTCTTTTCCACTGTCAGCTCCCCTTAAACCAAGATGGGACCTACGGTTTGTTCAATACTAGCAGATTGCACATCCAACAGACAGACCTATCCAAGGATAACACACTTCAACAACATCCAGTTTGGTGCAGTGGATAAGGCACCAGGCTAGAAAGCCGGAGACTGTGAGTTCAAGTCCTGTCTTAGACACAAAAGCGGACTGGGTGACTTTGAGCCAATCACCAGGCGACTGTGAGTTCTAGTTCCATCTTAGGCATGAAAGCCAACTGGGTGACTTTGGGCCAATCACCAGGAGACTGTGAGTTCTAGTTCCATCTTAGGCATGAAAGCCAACTGGGTTATTTTGGGCCAATCACCAGGAGACTGTGAGTTCTAGTTCCACCTTAGGCAAGAAAGCCAACTGGGTGACTTTGGGCTAATCACCAGGAGATTGTGATAGTCCCACTTTAGGCAAGAAAGTTGACTGGGTGACTTTGGACCAGTCCTTCTCTCTCAGCCCAACCCACCTCACAGGGATGTTGTTGTGGGGGGGAAAAAGGAGGAAGATGTGTTGGATATGATTGCCACCTTGAGTTATTTGTAATGATAATAAAGGCGGGATACAAATTAAATAAATGAATAAATCCAAAGCCCTTGGGTGCCTTAAAAAAGGCACACTGGAGTTGGAGCCTTACCATGTGTATACTCTTCCCGGAATCAAAACTCGTCAATACTAGCTTGTTACGAGTGACCCAAGATTGTGAGGTTTAACAACGCATGGCTCAAAGTCTTGGGAAAATCCAGAACGGAGTTTTGGACAAACACAGTGACATACCTCAAAGGGTACTGACACTCATCCATTTTCAACACCATAAAGCTACCAGGCAGAGGCTCACAGAACAACTTTGTAAATATATCTATGTGTTGTGACTCCAAGACTTGAACCTGATCAGTCAGCAGATGTGGGTTCGAGCGATGAAGATGATCTGGCACTGAGATTCGAGCCTGCATTATTAAGTGACTTAGAGGGGAGTCAAGTAGAGGGAGAGGAGTCGGATTTGAGAGATGAACCTGATTTATTGGAGGTTTCAGAGTCCACTCCCTCTACTTCCCCAATTACACCTCAGGTGTTAACCGTTAATCAGGAAAGTGTGTCAGAGGTTTCAAGCGGTGAAGAAACTGCTGGATGCTGGATGGATGCCAGAACTAGGAGAAGATTGAGACGTCAATCTCAATTAGAAAAGAGACGTCCAGCAAAGGATTAATTAATAAGACTGACACGCCCTTTCTTAGGGGATATAAGGGAGCGTATGACTTCGTAATCTTTGCTGGAAAACAAAGTGAATTTTGCCTTGGAAAGAACTGCGTCTGATTACTGCGTTGTGATTTACGAACTATACAGAATTGCTGGACAGATTCTAGGAGGATTGCCAAGGAACTGTGATAACAGAGCAATTGAATCATCTGTCTTGGGTTTTGTTTACGTAAAGTATTTGAACTCTGTAACTCGAAGTTTTCATCTGTGGATACAGGTGGGACAGAACATAAATGTGTGTGTGTAAATCATAAGCAATTTACCTCAGGATGCTCCAAATGGCCATAAATGCAGGCCAGTTGCCGAGTGCCAAAAATGCAGTCATGTGACCATGGGGAGAAACTTTTGGAACTACAGGACCAAGCCGTTGGGGGATCTGTCATAATTTTAACCAGTTGTTAAGTGATAGTATATCGAGAACTACCTGTAAGGGGATGCGAGGAGAAAAAAAGGCCTGTGCCATTACTGTTCCCAGCCTTAATGGAATGGAGACCCTTTTCCGCTCCCCCTATTTTAAGAACCCGTTTCTACTTCAGGCCTTAACTTGTGCTGTTTTAAACTTCCATGCTTCTGCACTACTTAAACTAATGACAAGCTGCTTATAGGAGCCACCTAGGTGGAAAAGAGGGCCACGATTCTCATTAAAATAAGCAGGAAGGTTCAAAGCCCTTTTCTTGCCGTGTGATTTTATAGAAAAAGCTACTTGTTAGACTTGGAAGCATTTTCTGACCTCGTGTGTGTTACATGTCTAGTCATTTCTCTCTCTCTCTCTCTCTCTCTCTCTCTCTCTCTCTCTCTCTCTCACACACACACACACACACACACACACGGGCGGGGGGGGAAGAGGGAGAGAAATGGGGGCGAAATCTAAGGATGACTCAGCAGTGTGCAACAGTACAACAGCAACCAAAAAAGCTGATACAGTGCTCGGTTGTATAAAGGGAGGCATAAAATAAAAACTATACGATGTATTAGTACCTTTTTATAAAACCTTGGTAAGGTCACACCTAGAATACAACATTCAGTTTGGTCATCACATTACAAAAATGGTGTTGAGACTTTGGAAAAAATGCAAAGAAGAGCAACTAAAATAATTGCAAACCTGGAGACTAAAACATATGAAGAATGAATGCAGGATTTGGGTTTGGCTAGTCTAGAGAAAAGAAGGACTCGGCGGGGACATGATAGCAGTTATCTGAGGGCTGCCACAAGGAAGAGGGAGTTAACAGTCAAGTTATTTTCCAAAGCACCCGAAGGCAGGACAAGAAACAATGGATGGAAACTAGTCAAGGAGAGAAACAACATGGAATTAAGGAGAAAATTCGTAACAGTGAGGACAATTAATTAGTGGAAAAACTTGCCTCCAGAAGTTGCGGGTGCTTCATCCCTGGAGGCTTTCAAGAAGAGACCAGACAGTCACTTGTCTGAAATGGTATAGGGTCTCCTGCTTGAGCAGGGGGCTGGACTAGAAGACCTCCAAGGTCCCTTCCAGCTCTATTCTGATTGAAGGCTAGAAGACTGAAGGCGCTAAAAATAACTCAGCTTGGCTAGTATGATACTACAACTTGCCATCAGAAACATAGCTGTTATTTCCAGGAGTAGCAAACCTCTCTAGACAGTTCAGTGACGTTGTGAAGATTAGATCGAGCTCCAAAATTAACCCAAGCAAAGAAATGTTTCTTTTGGACGTTTACCATCTTCCTTTTGGGAAAAGAAAACGGATCTTCCGTGGGAGGTTAATGGATGTGAGGTTGGGTTTCCCTTTCGCTGATTTTTTTTAAGGTCTGCATTTTTATGACGTTGAATCATTTAGGTAAGGAGATACGTCCAACGTTTGCTTAGGTGCTAAATTCAACGTTTTGGCCTCTCCTTGACTCACCTTCTCTCTCTCTCTGACATTTCAAAGGAGGGGAAGGCCAGCAAGCGGTGTTTGAGAGAGATTTAATGTCTATTCAGCTGGCAAACTCCAATCACCGCCGAAGGAAAATTTACAAAGATCACACAAGAGAAAAAAATGAAGAGACACAAAAAATAGACTCAACCTCATTCATCTGAGATGGGAAACTTTATTTATAAGCGACTTTCTGGCCCCAACTCACTTCCACGAATTGGGACCTGGAATGGATTGTTGTATTTGGGTTGTTTTATCCAGATTCTTTTGATATGTTTGTGTTTTTATTGTGCTTTCTAAGTTGCTCAGAATCATAACAGGTTGATTTTATGCTTTAAAGGGGATCTTGTGTAGAAGTCTTCCCCATAAGGAGATCTTGAGTTGGTCTATCTCACTCAGGATCACTGGACCTTATTTGGCGAAAAGAAAGCACCGGCCTCCTTATCAGGAGACTACAACAGAGAGTAGAGAGTCACTAGCTGCCGAGCACTAAGGCAGCTCTGATGGAGGAGCAGGTGGGAGGTGGAGAAGAAGGTTGAGGGGAACGGCAGGAGTGGGCAAGAAGGAGCCCCTCCTGGATTACCTGTGAAACCAGTATAAGCAAATTTCCTCACCACTTTACATTGTCTGGACTTGACATACGAAGTGCGGGGGGGGAGCAGAGCAGAGGAAAGGAAGAGGAAATAAGAATAAAAATAAGGGAAAGAAAAAAGGAGAGGAGAGAGGAGAGAAGAGAGAAGAGGAAAGAGGAGAGGAGAGGAGAAGAATCTTTATTGGGAAGAGAAGAGAAGAGGAGAGAGAGAGGGAGAGGAGAGGAGAGAGAGAAGAAGAGAAGAGAAGAGAAGAGAAGAGAAGGAAGAGAAGAGAAGAGAAGAGAAGAGAAGAATATTGGGAAGAGAAGAGAAGAGAAGAGAAGAGAAGAGAAGAGAGAGAGAGAAGAGAAGAGAAGAGAAAGAAGAGAAGAGAAGAGAAGAGAAGAGAAGAGAAGAATATTGGGAAGAGAAGAGAAGAGAAGAGAAGAGAAGAATCTTTATTGGGAAGAGAAGAGAAGAGAAGAGAAGAGAAGAGAAGAGAAGAGAAGAGAAGAGAAGAGAAGAGAAGAGAAGAGGTTTCTCAAATTACTCCATAGCACAGGATCTACCAACACAGGGACACAAACTTGCCCAAAGTCTTAATACGTTTCTGCCTCCATGCTCCATGTGCACCTAACTTTTCCATGCTATATCTTCTCACCCAAAACTCCTTGCATGGAAAGCCATCAAAGACTTCTCAAACCATCACTTAAGGCTGAAGGCACCACTTCCAGGACTACCAAACACCATTCCAAGTGTTTTCAGGCACAGTGGCCATGCTAACTGCTGGATAATGAAATCCAACATAGATGAAAGGAAGTATATGGTAACCTACAATTTAATAAACTGGCATAGAACTAGTCCTGCCGATCTCTAATCTACTGGTAGTCCTCAACTTACAACCAAAGAACTTCCACTGATAAGGAAGATGATCGTTAAGTGAGCTGCATTCAATTTTACATCCTTTTGTTTTTGCCATGGTTGTTAAGAAGCAAATTCCTGCAGTTGTGAAGTGAATTGCATGGTCATTAAGCAAATCTGGCTTCCCAGATTGACTTTGCTTAAGGTGAAGCCAGCTGAGAAAGATCACATGACCCTGGGATGCTGCAATGGTCATAAGTGCAAGGACCGGTCATAAGTCACTTTTTTTCAGTGCAGTTGTAAACTCAACCAGTTGCTAAAGAAATGGTTGTGACCCGAGGACTGTCTTTATGAATACCAAGAAAGAGAAGATGGTCAGCATGTTTTTAAACAGTTTTTATTAGTTTATAATGTAGCATTAAAAAATACAAAAGTAAATAGTAGGGGAAATAGGGAAGGGAAAAGTGAGGGAAAGGAAAGGGAAAAAATAAAAATAAAAGACACTGACTTTCAACTCTCTTTGGTGCAGTATAATAAGGTATTAACATCAAACCTCAGCTTTTTACTTTTACATACTAGTTTAAACTAGCCATTTCTATAACAACAAATCTATCAAATCAGTAAAACCCAAAATCAAAGTTTTGTTTTTTTTCCACCTTGAGCACAAAGTCCAGAAATGGTTTCCAAGTAGAAATAAAAGTATTTATATCTTTTTTTCTTTGATCAAAACAGTCAATATAGCCATCTCTGCTAACTCCATCCATTTTTGCAGAGATTCCTCCATTGTGGAAGGACTGAAATGACTGTCCTTTTTTGTGCATAAATTAATCTTACTGACGTCAACATAAATAACATCAAAGTTCCGAATTTTTTTCTCCAGGGCTTTTCCCATTAAACCCAAAATAAATGTTTTTAAATTCCACCTCCCTATATATTCATCTTCTCGTTTGTTTCAATAATCAAAGTGTGTTTACAGAAGATAGTAAGCCATATAAACCCATTAATAATCCACAGTTTACTTAGCCATGAGTGACCATGTCATAAAACCCCAGCCCAGAGGAATATAACTGAGTTTATACACGGAAAGGTTAAACTTGCAAATCTAATTTGCAGTGCTCAGAATAATAAACCTACTGTATTTATTAAAAAATACACCAAAGTACACAGTAGATAATAAAACAAGACTGTCAAACCAATTAGTTAATTAGGCCCCTTTCGGTGAACTGAGTTAATGAATCATTACATTTGTAGAGTACTTGCATATTATCGAAATCTTAGTTCAAGCATCTTTTTGAAGTATTAAGGGAGGTCTGAAGTAACCCACAATTTAATAAGCAAAGCAAATTCTCCATATGCAAATAAAAGGCAGCTTTTCAGCGGAGAAATATTCTTTGCAGGAGTTTGCACAAGGATTCAAGTTTGAAATGTTTCAAAGTTTGAAATCCTCCAGTTTCGAAACACTCACTGCCCTAATTAGATTTTTTTTCCCAGTCATTCCTGAAACCCTTACAGCAGGGATGCCCAATCTTGGCAACTTGAGGTCTGATGCCATGGAGGACAATGCGCCAGAGCTGGGGCTGATGGAGGTCGAGGGGGCGGCCTCGCTGGCTTTGGAGGAACGGGAAGGAGCAGGACAAGGCAGCCCCTGATACCTCGGGCCTGGGACGCAGCAGGGAAGAACGGGGCAGGGTGACCAAGAGAGGGGGGAAGATAGGGCAGGCGATGGAGATGAGGAGCGACATAGCTCAGGCGATGAGCAAGGACCGCCCCCTCCTGATCCCTGAGCACGGAGAGTGGAGAGGAGGAGGGAACAGAGCATGCTGACCCGACAACTCGGGAGGAGAGCATCCTGCCCCTCGTCACAACGCACACCTGGGGACTGAGATTTAAGGAGACCCTGTGGGGAGCAGCGTTTGTCAGGAACAAACGCTGAATTTATGGAGTTTGGTGTGCCGTTGCCGATGTCTGGCATTCGCTGGACTTCTTGTCTTCTTCCTTTGCCTTCCTGGACACATTGCTTTGTTTCTTTGCTTCGTTGGACTTCTTGACTGGTTCTCTTGACCCGTTGGACTTCTTGCCTTGAAGCCATTGTGCTAATAGCATTTTGCTGGACTACTCGTAGTCAAAGGCTGCTGGAGGTGTTTACAGATAATCAGAGTTGGAAGGGACCTTGTAGGTCATCTAGTCCAACCCCTTGCCCAAGCAGGAGACCCTACACCATTTCTGACAAATGGCAGTCCAATCTCTTCTTGAAAGTCTCAAGTGATGGCGCTCCCACAACTTCCGAGGGCAAGCTGGTTGATTGTTCTCACTGTCAGAAAATTTCTCCTTATTTCCAGGTTGAATCTCTCCTCGTTCAGTTTCCATCCATTATTCCTTGTCTGGCCTACAGGTGCTTTAGAAAATAGCTTGACCCCTTCCTCCCTGTGGCAGCCCCTCAAATATTGGAAGACTGCTATCCTGTCTCACCTGGTCCTTCTCTTCACTAGACTAGCCAAGCCCAGTTCCTGCAACTGTTTATGTGTGTGTGTGAGAGCGCTTTGTTCTGGGACTTGCCATAAACGTGGGAGGGTTTGGGCGAAAGTTGGAGCAATAAAAGGGCATTTTGAACTATCAGCTAGCTGTGTTGCCTCTGTGGCTTGTCCCAGGTCATCACACCTGTAGAATATAACTCCCAATATACATGCCAGTTGCCCAGCATCCGAATTTTTATCACGTGACTGTGGAAAATAGCACAACGGTTGTAAGTGTGAAAAAGGGTCACAAGTCACTTTTTTTAAGTGCAGTTTTTGAATGGCCACTAAATGAACAGTACCTGCACCATGCTACTCTATACCTGTACAAAGAGAGGGAGGGGGATTCTTAGACTGAAGACACAAAACAGGCTGAAACTTTCATGCAAAATCGAATGTGGGTCGCTTGGAGGTGGGAGATACTTTCAGTGTAATCTACTGGATCCCCTGCGTGGATTCCCTCCGTGACTCTGCAGGACAAACAGAGAGGAAGCTAACCCATCAGATTGCAAGAACACAAGCGAGCGGTCAGACGAGGAGATCCAAACGCATTGGTAGCCTCTCATTGCATACATTCAATTTTGCAGCTACTAAGATTGTTGGCCGAGCAGGGACAAAAATAGCCAGGGAAGCAATTGAAGCCTGGGAAACGGGCCTCTTGTCAGTTAACAGGAGTGCTGATTCACCTCCAGCGTATCAGGTGCAGGAGCCATGGGCTTGGCAGCACAACAACAGCCAATCTCTAGCAATCAACATGCCAATCAGCCAATAGGAAAGCACCACATAAACATACTTCACAGAACAGCCCAAAGAACATATTTTAGTGGAGAAATTCCCTGAAGATGGGCTCCATAATGAGTCCGAAAGCTCAGTAGACCAGTGACCAACCCAAATTCGATTTCACATAATCATCCTGGGACAAATATATTTGCCTTCATTCGTGAAACTTTCCTCGCTTGAAAATAATTTTCTGAACAGAACTGCAGAGTTGGAAGGGACCTTTGAGGTCTTCTAGTCCAACCCACAGTGAAAGCAGAAGACCCTATCCCATTTCAGAGAAGTGCTGAATACACGTTGATGGGAGTCTCTTCTTCAAAACCTCCAATGTTGGAGCACCCACAACTTCTGGTGGCAAGCTGTTCCACTGGTTAATTGTTCTCACTGTCAGAAATTTTCTCCTTAGTTCTAGGTTGCTTTTCTCCTTGGTTAGTTCCCATCCACTGTTTCTTGTCAAACCCCAGGAGCAGAAATGGCACAGTGTGAAGGGCAACATTTGAAAGCAGCTTCTCTTGGGACTGTTTTCACACACACACACACACACACACACAGACACACAAACACCCTGAACTGAGGAAAGAAAGGAATGTGAAGATGGATGAAAAGGAAAATAAGATGAAAAATCGATGCACTTCTCCAAGATCTACAGCCAGGACCCGGCTGCAAATGCACCTAAAGATTTATTCAGCCATGCTAACATACATTTTCCAAGACAAAATCCAATACCCACTTTGACACTTTTCTGCACCCCAGCAGGAGGCAAAATTAGAAAATGGTGGTTGTTTTTTTGGTATGTTTTGGGGGATGTAACCTGGCCTTACATGCCCCACAACTTGGGAGAATACACGTTGATGGGAATTCACAAATTGTTATTTCGTTATCCAAAAGAAGCTTTGGAATTTGTGCAGGCATGTACTTTCTATCACTAATTATACTTTGCCCACATGCAGATGTGTGATCTGGCACAGATGCAAAGCTTAGGTATGTGACAACACAGGTAGTCCTTGATTTATGACTGGTTGCTTAGCAATAGCAACAGCAGTTAGACTTATATACCGCTTCACAATGCTTTACAGCCCCTTTCTAAGTGGTTTAGTCAGCCTATTGCCCCCAATAATGTGGGTCCTCATTCTGCCCACCTCGGAAGGATGGAAGACTGAGTCAACTCTGACTCACAGATTAAGAGAGTTGGAAGGGACCTTGAAGGTCATCTAGTCCAACCCCCTGCCCAAGCAGGAGAACCTACACCATTTCTGACAGGTGGCAGTCCAGTCTCTTCTTGAATGCCTCCAGTGATGAAGCTCCTACAGCTTCCGAGGGCACCTTCTGTTCCATGGGTTGACTGTTCTTCCTGTCAGAAAATTTCTCCTTATTTCCAGGTTGAATCTCTCTTTGATCACTTTCCATCCATTATTCCTTGTCTGGCCTTCAGGTGCTTTAGAAAATAGCTTGACCCCTTCCTCCTCTCTGTGGCAGCCCCTCAAATATTGGAAGACTGCTATCATGTCTCCCCTGGTCCTTCTCTTTACTAGACTAGCCAAGCCCAGTTCCTGCAACCATTCGCTGTATGTTTTAGCCTCCAGTCCCCTAATCATCCTGGTTGCTCTTCTCTGCACTTTTTCTAAAGTCTCAACATCTTTTTTATAATGTGGTGACCAAAACTGGATGCAGTTTAGTCTAGGTGTGGTGTTACTAAGGCTTTATAGAGTGGTATTAGTACCTCCCTTGATCTCAATTGTATCCCTCTGTTAATGCAATTTAGGATTGCATTAGTTTTTTTGTCTGTTCCTGCACACTGCTGGCTCATATCTAGTTGGTTGTCCACTAAGACTCCAAGATCCCTCTCCCAGTTACTGCTATTGAGCCTGGTTTCACCCAGTCTATATGTGTCCTTCTGGTCTTTCTTGCCTAAGTGTAGGACTTTACTTTTCTCTACATGACTTACAATCATAATGGCCAGCTTCCATTATGGTCATATGATGAGGACTAGCTATATTGATATCTTTTGCATCAAAACACCAAAACAATGCTAATCTTATGGATAAAAAACAACAGCCGCAAGTAATGTTGCTAATCTTTTATGTTTAAAAAAAAAAGAAAACTCATACACTGGTGGAAAAGCTAAGATACTGAGTCAATTTGAAATATAAAAATTTTATCTAATTCATTTGTAATTTTAGCTTAAATATTTTGTCATTGAATTTACTAATTCGAGATTAAGTTATTTCCCCTCCGAATACACTTTCATTTGTAAATTGCCCAGCTTAGGCAGCGAGATGGGCAGTATCTAAATTTCATAAAAAATATAATAAAAAAAATATATTCCTTGACAAACTATTTCATCAACTCTGTAATCCTTACAATGTATGTGCTCAGTTCTCATTCTTAATTATTATTTTAAATAGCTAATACGGAAGATTCTCTTAAGCATTAGCTGAAACAATACTTAATTTTTAAGCTCAATAAATATATAGAAAAGTGTTTATCATTCAAAGCATATACACATATGGCATTAAGTCCACACGAACACGAACATATAAGACTATATATTTTATTAGCTACATTTGTGTGTGTGTTTGCATGCATTTGTGAGTGATGGTTCAAAGACAACCAATATAGCATGTTGAATTATTACATACATGGGCACATGTTACTTATACAAAATAACCTTCACTGGAAGACTGATCACAGCATGCTAATACATCCACTTTATGGGGGTTTAATTTCCAATGATCTTTCTGAATAAAAACAAGTGAATTGGACTTCTGTCTGTTAGATTTATCCTGCACCTAACTTTTTCAAGGGAGGAGAAGACATTTGGCCTCTTCAAATCCCTACCAGCAAAAATAATTAAATATATTAATAGCTCTGGACCAGTACAAAAATTCACAAGTATTTATCAGTTAGAATGCAGGGGTCTCCAACCTTGGCAACTTTTAAGACTTGTGGGCTTCCAACTCCCAGAATGGAATTCTGGGAGTTGAAGTCCCAAGTTAGACAGGTAAGCACAGGCAGGAACTACCTTCTCGAGCCCTCGAACAGCCTCTGTTCCAAAGATGGATGTGAAAAGCATTTCAGATTTTTTTTTTAAGGGTGGGTTTCGATTCAAAACATGGTCTCAAGTTAGGGGAGATTTTGACCTTAGAACACACTGATTTAGCTTCCAAATATTTCACCCAACATTTTTGGGAGGGTGGGATGATAGAGCTTACAGTGCTGTTCTTAGAGACAGCCCGAAGTTCAGGTCTTGGACTTTCAAACTGCAGGAAAGGCACAGCTGAACAATGGAGGTGGGATGTTTAAGAATCAAACCGAAAGGGCTTAAACTGTTGCCCTGGAGCACTCACCGAGAATGGCAGCTTTTTCTTCATAAGGAACACGTGTGTACACACACACACACACACACACACACACACACACACACAAACAGAAAGAGAGTCTTTGTTTTTCTAAAAGGTTTAAATCCAATTTTATTACACGACCTTTGGGGGCCATTCACTTATGCCACGTCACCAAGATTTTCTCAGGAAACTTAAAAGGTGGCCATTTTTTATCAAGTAAGTTGCTTTGGCATCCATCCACGTTTTCTTGAAAATAAGACCCTGTCTTATATTTTTTTTGCCACCAAAAAAGGCACCAGGTCTTATTTTCGGGGGATGTCATCCACTGACTGACCTCCCTTGACTGTAAACGCACTAATCCTAATAGTGATTTAGTCAACGTGACGGTTTACATTGATGGGTGTTTTTGCTTTTTTAACTGGAGTGCAAATTGCAGACAGTTCTTACTGCACAACCCATTGAAGTTGCAATGGCCTTGGAAAGCGTTGCCCCTGGCCTCCTTTTCGCTGTCAGAGGCCTCCAGAAACTTCTTCTGCAGGCCGGCAAGTCTTTCCTGAAGGCCTCTGCAGCCAATAACAGAACCCCGAATCGATCTGGAGCCTTGTCATCAGCTACAGAGGCCTTCAGGAAAGCCTTGCCGGCCTGCAGAAGAAATGGGCCAGCAAGGCAGATGTCGGGGTGCGCGAGGCCTGGCTACAACTCTCCAAAGGTAAGTAGTAAGGCAGCTCCACCCCTCCCCCATCCCCACCCTAGCTTAATTTTTACCTGTGCACTCTGGAGTGGGCAGGATCTTAATTAGGGCTTATTTTGGGGGGGGTTAGGGCTTATATTGGGTGCACATGTAAAAATCAAGCTAGGACTTACTTTCAAGGTAGGTTGTATTTTGGGAGAAATGGGGTATATGCAGTGACAGTGGTGACCTTTGGCAATAGTGCTGCCCTGCCAGAATGACGAGGAAAGGCCAAGCTGACTTCGTGCTCATTGCGTCCTTGAAGGTCCCGCAGGAAACAGCCTGATGGAATTGACATCTTGAGGGAAGTTAAGAAAAAGAGCGGGGGAAGGGGAGAGTAGGACAAAAACGTTGTCCCGTGTCCCAGTGACAGACCCTGGATGGCAGCTTCCTTAAGGTTCTTCTCCATCAAATGGATGGCTGCCATCTTGGCTCCCCTTAGCGAGGCCTACGGGGTGGTGGGACTGTCCAAACATGAGAACGTCTCCCACATTCCAGAACCTCCCAAGGTGTCCTATGGACCGCTAGGTTTGGTGTCCTTCTTTCAGGTGGGTCTGCTTGCCAAACAGTGACCGATACAGTTCTGTCCTGGAAGGGGGAGAGATAGGAGGCAGATTAAAAGTTATTCAAGTTTATACGCCTAGCTCATTCCAGAACCAGGTGAAAGCAAGAAAAAAGCAATACAATGAAGTCAATAAAATACGGGGAAGGAGAGACGGGTCTCCACAGGTTTCGGCACCTGACCTGCTATATTTGGGATAAGCAGGACTGGACACACCTCTACCGAAACTGGCAGGGCAAATTACTGTATATCAACAGAGAAGAAACCCCACATTCCCTCAAACTGATGATGTGACAAGCGAATAACCAAGCTCAGAGACCACCAATGACTCCCAAGTCAAAAATATCTTCACAAAAACAGCCAGCTTTTCGATACAGCAACAAAACTTAGTAAATAGAATAGAGCTGGAAGGGACCTTGGAGGTCTTCTAGTCTAGTCCCCTGCTCAAGCAGGAGAACCTGTACTATAACATTTCAGATATTGTACAATGCGAGAGCGGATTTCTCCATGCTGGAGTTGCAAATTGGTCTCCAGAAGATAAACCAGAGATGACCGTCTTTCACTATCTTTAGCATCTCAACCTATCACTGTTCAGATATTAACGTATTATTAACTTACTAACATTGTTAACATATCATTATTCAAACAATTGGACAGACCAGAGGTGGGGAATGATGGCCCTTTATATGACTTGTGCACTTCAACTCCCAGAATCCCTGAGCCAGCATGGCTGGCTCAGGAATTCTGGGAGTTGAAGTCCACAGGTCATAAAGGAGACATTGTTCAGAACATGGCTAATTGGGGAATTCTGGGAGTTGAAGTCCACAAGTTATATAAAGGGCCATCATTCCCCACTCTGGGGAACTACAAGATCCAGAGACACTCTGAACAAATGGGGCTATTGGGTGGCTCCTGCCCTTTGTGGTGACACACGCAGACAACAACACATACGTGTACCTGCTCTTAGCGCCCTGCTCAGTGTACACTTGAGGAATTCATGGCAGTGCGACAGAACATAACTAACTTGCTAGTTTCTGGGCAAGAGCTGTTTAATCTATACCTATTTTAATCTTGTATTTTAAATTTTTATGTCATATGGTATGTCCTTATTTTAGCTGGGATGCTTCTGACACGAATAAACAAACAGCATCTCCACAGCCCCCATGAAATCATGTTGCTGTAGGCGCATTCTGAAGGGATGTGTGTGTGTGAGGGGGTGGGGGAGGCAGGAAAAGTAACTTCTCAGGGACAATTTTATACAAGGCAGGACCTGCCACCTACATCATATGGTTCTTCAAGCAAAAAGGCCACCCGCTAATTAAAAACGCATCTTTATTAATAAACACCAGGACTGCAGAGACCTTGCACAAGGCATCTCTCTCTCTCTCTCTCTCTCATCTGACACTCTTTCTCTCTCCTGGCTTTTCTCGCTCTCCTCTCTCCCCTCTCACTCTCCGCCCTTTCTCTCTCTCCCCTCTCATTCTCCGTTCTTTCTCTCTCCTCTCTTACTCTAACTCTCTCTCCCGTCTGTTTTTCTCTCCTCTCACTTTCCCTCTTTCTCCCTCCCCTCTCACACACTTTCTTTCTCTCCTCTCACTCTTTCCTTTCTCTCTCCTCACTTCTCTCTTTCTCTCTCCTCTCACTTTCCTTGCTCTCTCCCCTCTCACACTTTTTCTCTTCTCTCACTCTTTCCTCTATTTCGCTCTCACACTTTCCCTCTTTTCTCTCTCTCACACTTTCTCTCCTCACTCTTTCCTCTCTTTCTCTCTCCCCTCTCACACACTTTCTTTCTCCCCTCTCACTCTTTCCTTTCTCTCTCACTTCTCTCTCCTCTCACTTTCCTTGCTCTCTCCCCTCTCACACTTTTTCCTCTTCTCTCACTCTTTCCTCTATTTCTCTCTCACACTTCCCCTCTTTTCTCTCTCTCACACTTTCTTTCTCTCCTCACTCTTTCCTCTCTCTCAAACTTTCTCTCTCTCCCCTCTTTCTCTCTGTGTTTCTGTCTTCTCTCTCTCTCTCTCTATCTGCCTTCTCCCCCTCCTCCCCTCATACACACGGCCTCCCAATATGTAAATACAACATGAACCTTAGATTCTATATCTCCGGGGAATGAGAGGGTTTTTTTTTTTTGTTCCTCCTCAAAGTTTGCCCTTTCCACACAAGCCTTTTCAAGGAAGGAACAAGATTGAATATTTTAATAGGAATGCATGAGAACTGGGGCGATGAAAGGACGGGCGATTCAATCAGCCAGGTTTGTATGGGATTGTAATTTCGTTTTCATATATGTTCTCCTTTCTTCCTCCAGACTGACATAATACTTGAAGGAGAGACAATCAACTCAAGCCCGCAACAATGTTCAAATTGATTGCAGTTTTGGACAAGCGCAATGTTGTTCACTGAATTAAAATAAAAATTGGTTAGTTTTTTTTTTTTTGGGGGGGAAAGGTTACATGTGATAAAAAAAATGGTCATAGGTCCAAACGCCAGGAAGGTACTGTAACAACAGATTTAGAAAAAAAAAAAACAACAGCTGAGCAGATAATGCAGATATTAAACATACAAATATGCAATAGGAGATACTATTTAGGTCAGGGGTATCCAAGCTTGGGGACTTTAAGGATTGTGGACTTCAACTCCGAGGATTCCCTAGCCAGCATGAAGTCCACAAGTCTGTTGTGGTTTGCCGGCAGCCTGTGCAGATGTGGCAGCGGAATCGGAAAGTGGGGAACAACGGGGACCAGTCCGGGAGTCTGGGGAGGACTCAGACGAGGGTCCTGTGTCCAACGCGGAGATGGGGCCAGGGCCATCTGGGAGTGGGGTGCTGCCTCCGGAGCCTCCGAAGTCTGGCAGCAGCGAGGCCGAGGAACAAGGGGAGCCTGTTTTCCGTGTGCGTGTTCTTATTTTTCAGGCAACTCCTGTTTCCAAATTGAAACTGGGAAGGTGATTAAATTAAAATGGAGGATAGCGGATGATGCAATTAAAGAAAATTAAATGTACAAAGATTCAATATTTAAAAATATGTATAATACGTATATAAGATATATTATAAGATGTAAGACAAAAAGATTTGTCAAAAACAAAACCACCACGTTCAATGTTTTTAAATAATGTATTCAATAAAATTTGTAAAAAAAAGAAAAGAAAAGAAACTGGAAAGGCACAATTCTGTTTGTTTGCCCTCTCTGCTGCAGCAACTTTGGGTGGCTTGCAAAATGATAAAAAATGATAATATAGAACAATTAAAATTAAGAATGTTGGGGGAGGAGATGTGCCCAAAATTCAGTCACGGGACTGTAAAAGGGATCCAACCATCATAACTTCGAATCGGGGTCGCAAGATTTTTGGATTGGTCGTAACTTCGAACAGTTTGCTAAGTGACCGGTCATATGTCGAGAACTATCCATACGGAGACTGAATCTTCGATTTATTAGCAAGATTCCACCTTATCCAGCTTAGAATACAGTGGAACCTCAGGTCGCAACCGTAATCTCTTCCAGGACTACAGTCGCAGCCCGATTTGGTTGTGACCGGAAGTACAACCGTCTGCACATGTGCAGACCAAAAAACCAAATAAACAAACAAACCAAAAAATTGGCGCCAAAGAAGAAATCACCGCAGCAGGGAAAATCGCCGCAGCGATTTTCAGGTTTGCTTGGTCACTACCCAAAGTTCTGTTTGCGACCAGAAGCAAAACTATTGTGAAAATTCTGTTTGCCACCTGATTTGGTCGCAAACAGAAGTGTTCGCGACCTGAGGTTCCACTGTACTAACAGTGGTTCACTTGGTTTTTATTTTCGGGAGGGGGGGCAGGTGGATGTGCACCCCCCCCATCAATTTGCCAATCTCTGTGTCTTGTCCAGACACAAAGGGGCAGGAGACCAGGAGCCAGGAGGGGTGAGGGAAGGAAGAAAAAAAAAGGAGTAATAAGACCACCCAAAGGCCAGGAGTAACTTACAACATTCGTAATTTCTGGGGCTTTCAACTGGGTGGAAGGCCCGGGATTGAACCGCGAGACTTGTCTGAATTAAAATTTAACTTTATCGCAATCTGCGCAAGCAAGTAATGAGCGGTAACATTTTTATTTCTTTTAAACTGTCATTTTAGGCTGAGCTGGGAATAATTACCTAGTTCCACCACAGTAAGGTTTTATCACCCCGAGTGAGGCATTTTCTAATTTAATATTTTTACTATATTATCATAAAACCTGGTTGCGGGGAGAGGCGGGAAAAAGTTATCATGAGTCATTGGCTGTAAAACTCCATGAGTGCCTGGGCTTAATTATTTATGTCAGTGTTTCTCAACCTTGGCAGTTTGAAGTTGTGTGGACTTCAACTCCCAGAATTCCCCAGCCAGCAACATGGGAACTTCAACTCCCAGAATTCCCCAGCCAGCAACATGGGAACTTCAACTCCCAGAATTCCCCAGCCAGCAACATGGGGACTTCGACTCCCAGAATTCCCCAGCCAGCAACATGGGGACTTCGACTCCCAGAATTCCCCAGCCAGCAACATGGGGACTTCAACTCCTAGAATTCCCCAACCAGAATTGCTGGCGAGTTGAAGTCCACGCATCTTCAAACTGCCATGGCTGAGAAACACTGATTTATTTACTTTCCTAAAGGCAGAGGAGAGAGAAGCACCCTCTTTTTTAAATTTTAAAAATAAATTTTATTAATCATATTTTTATCATTTTAAATAATTTTTTAATAATAATATAATAATATTTATTATTATTATTTTTTTATCACATTTCCACTCATTACAGCGTTTCAATATTGGTGTTCACTCACATTGACATACTATCAATTATGTAGGTTGCTACTATATATTATATATTTGTTTTTACATTCAACATAAATTGAATATTTACATGCTTACAAACAGTATTTATCTCAACTTACTATAGCTTCTACATGCCCTTCATTTATCAGCTTTGCGTCTACCTTCCAACCAGTTGTACCATAAATTCCAAATCTCATAGTACTCCGTTTCTTCTCTATCTTTTAATTCCATTGATAACCTATCCATCTCTGCACATTCTAAAACCTTTTTTATAATCATTATATCAGAAGGAGTGTTATCTTGTTTCCAGTTCTGGGCAAAGGTGATTCTGGCTGCAGTTATTATATGAAGTATTATGTATTGTAATTTTTTACAAATATTATCTCTTAATATACCCAATAAAAATATCTCAGGTCTCATCTTGATTTTTTGTTTTGTGATTTCTTCTAGCCAATTCTTAATTTTGCACCAATATTTCTTAGCTTTTGGGGCAGGTCCACCACATATGAAAGTAGGTTCCTTGAAGAAGCACTCTTTGACATGCCTCACAGCCCACAGCAGAGAGAGAGAACCATGTTCTAGACCAGAAATGTTGAGATACTAAATGAGTGCAAAATTTTCCTGCAATTTAGGCCTTGCAAGGAAACTGATACGAGGAGGAAAGCCAGTTTGGTGTAGTTAGTTAAGATGCTGGACTAGAAATCAGGAGACAGTGAGTTCTAGTTCTGCCTTAGCTATGCAAGCCAGCAGGGTAACTTTGGGCCAATTACCAGGAGACGGTGAGTTCTAGTTCTGCCTTAGCCATGAAAGCGTGCAGGGTAACTTTGTGCCAATCCCCAGGAGACGGTGAGCTCTAGTTTCATTTCACAACTCTCTTGTTTAGCAACAGAAATGTAGGGCTCCATTGTGATCATCATTTGAGGACCATCTGTTTTCTAAATTTTCTAAAGCTTGCTGCTTTTGTGGATTTGCGCTATCACAGATTTTAAACGTCGTTTCAGACGAAGCAGACACTTTTGTTCCTCGGGAATACAATCTGCTTACTTTCCGTTTTCCTTTCTGCTTGCACTCTTCCCATCTCTTGAATTTATATCCAGGCGCTGGCCTAAATCTATTCCTTCCCATAAATCCTCCGTTCATTGATCTCCTTTGTCTTTGCATTTTCAGACAAAGGGGTGACGACTTGGGAATGGACTAAACTCCACTTGCAGAACGGAGCTGAGGCGCCTTCCCTTCATCTGCTTGTGAGGCTTTGGATAATCACATCCACAGAAGGCAATTAAAACTTTCAATTATTACTCAGGATGAGCTTTTACGTTTTTTACACATTTTTAAAATCCCAATGGAGGGGAGTCTTGTTTTTGTTGTTGCTGTTGTCTATTTGTTACAGTGATTCTTAGGCCATTATGTTCCAATGCTTTTGGAACAAGGCAGAATATTAAGCCAAGTTCCAATTGTAGTTTAATAAATCCTGATCTGTTCTGAAAACTTCCAACACCTTTTTCCCCACTTCAAATGAACTAGGAAACTATGATTAACTGAAGCTGGCTTGTTCATGGGCAGAATGCCTCTGTTTGTGTATCTTAATTTTGGGATAAGTTTGTTAAACACCAATCTGAAGCCAGGTTTCAAGATGAAATAAGTAACATGGGACAGAAACAATAATTATTTCTATGCTTGGAAAGCAAATGTGCAAAAAGTACTCCCTCTGCTTTTTAACTTTGCAATTATTCTTTTTGATCCTGTTTTAATTTCGTTTTTAACTTTGGCTTTTGTATAATTTTGTCATTTTATCTGCAAACTGCCAAGATGCACACAAGTCTGACAGGCAGCACAGAAATTTGATGGAAGAATGGACAGACAGACAGAGAACATAGCTTGTTTGCTCAAGCTAGAGAAGACAGATTAAAACTTTTTGAAACTGTCTTATCTCACTTGCCATTCTAGATTATATTTAGATCATTAATCACTGCTTCTGTTTTATGTTTAGGATTTATCTGTTCTCTGTTGAATTTTTAATATTCATAGCTGTGAAACTTTTTCAACGTGGCATAGATTGATTAATTTAATTTACTGCAATCAGAGCTTAAACCATGAGGCTGAGCTGGCCCAATGGTGCTGTTTTCAAGAGGCAACTGGACTTTCTGTTTTTTCTTTGAAGACTTTTTTGCTTCTCATCCAAAAAGCTTCTTCAGCTTTTTCTTCTTGGATCAGAAGCTAAACATCTTCAAAGAAAAACGAAGAAAGCTCAGTTGTCTCTTGAACAAGCACCTTTGGGTCAACCATGACCTGGATGACTGAGAATCTCCATGGACATGCGGTTGAGTTGGGTTTTCCTGTTCTGTATCACACATTTTATAACTGATTTTAAGGCTTCCATTATACATTTACTTTTGTCTGCTGGTTTACTGCGAAACCTAATAGCGAAAGGTGTAATCTCCTTTTAAAAAAGTGTTTCAGATTGATCTATAAAAGGTGCTCTCAGTACGTCGGACTGCAAAAACAGCAGAATCGTCACCTAAAACTTTCCTTGGGATTACACTGTTGCAGAACACTAAATGGAGACAGAATTCAAAGCATTGCATGGCCCTACTTGAAATATGCAATAAACAGGACATATTAATGTGTTTCTTTAATGACTTCCTGCTAATACTGGTACATGATCTCATTCTTTTGAGCCCCATGTGCTTGATCCCCTCTGTCTTCTCTAACTACTAGGAAGTGCTATGGATAATAAAATGTTTCTAGAATAGAACAGAATAACAGAGTTGGAAGGAACCTTGGAGGCCTTCTAGTCCAGCCCCCTACTCAGGCAGGAAACCCTACAGCATTTCAGACAAATGGTTATCCAATCTCTCCTTAAAAACTTCCAGTGTTGGAGAGAATTCACAATTTCTAGAGGCAATTTGTTCCACCGGTTAATTGTTCTAACTGTCAAGAAATTCCTCCTTAGTTCTAGGCTGCTTCTCTCCTTGATTAGTTTCCACCCATTGTGTTTGGAGAATAGCTTGACTCCCTCTTCCTTGGGCAGCCCCTCAGATATTGGAACACTGCTATCATGTCACTCCTAGTCTTTCTTTTCATCAGACTAGACATACCCAGTTCCAGCAACCGTTCTTCATATGTTTTAGCCTCCAGTCCCCTAATCATTTTGGTTGCTCTTCTTTGCACTCTTTCTATAGAGTCTCAACATCTTTTTTACATCATGGCGATCAAAACTGGATGCAGTTTTACCAAGGCCTTATAAAGTGGTATTAACACAGTGATTCAATGTTTTTATAATATGTAATTCTACACTAGAGATGACAAACTAGATGAGTTGAGTTGGGGTGGGCTGAGCTAAGCTAAGCTAAGATTTATTGTCACTATATACATACCCATATATAGCAATAGCATTTAGACATATACGCAGTGCTTTTACAGCCCTCTCTAAGTGGTTTACAGAGTCAGCCTCTATTGCCTCCAACAATCTGGGTCCTCATTTTACCCACTTTGGAAGGATGGAAGGCTGTGTCAAACTTGAGCCTGGTGGGATTTGAACTGCCAAATTGCAGGCAGCTGGCAGTCAGCAGAAGTAGCCTGCAATACTGCACTCTAACCACTGCGCCACCTAACTCTTGTACATACAGTGTGTGTGTGTGTGTGTGTGTGTGTGTGTGTGTGTGTATCCATACCCATACATGCACAATGTGTGTGTGTATAGACACACACACACATATACTACACACACATACATACACATGAATATATGTGCAGTCCATTTTGAATACATGGTGGAAAAAAAGTCTTGAGATTTAACAAGATTAATACTACATGGTACAAAGTTGTTACAGAATCTAGTTGTTCCACATCAGATATCCTGAAGTCCCCTCCCAGAAGGAAACAAGGAAAACGGATATGTTGGAAACAAAGAGAGGATGTGTAGCATCCCTGACAATCCTGCGGACCCTGCTCAAGCATCGCTTATGTGCCCTGTCCTGGATAGACGGAAGTGAACTGCCAATCATCTTTTCTGCCATCCTCACCACTCTCTGCCCTGCCTTCCTGTCCGAAGCAGAAATATTCCCAAACCAAACAGTAATGCAATACGACAGGATGCTTTCAAAGCTCCACGCCTCTTAAAGCTGCCACAGTTGAGAAACACACTGCTCCAAAGTTTATTAGTCTACCCTATCTACCCACTTCCTCCATTATCCTGGAGCTTTCATGTTCCGGAGACTGAGATTATGCAAACTACAAGACTGAGATTACGCAAGATGATCACAAGAGTACAAATACAAGTAGAAGAGGCTAAAACATATGAAGAACAGTTGCAGGAACTGGGTATGTCTAGTCTAATGAAAAAAAGGACTAGGGGAGACATGATAGCAGTCTTTCCAGTATCTCAGGGGTTGCCACAAAGAAGAGGGAGTCAAGCTATTCTCCAAAGCACCTGTAGGCAGAGCAAGAAGCAATGGGTGGAAGCTAATTGAGGAGAGAAGCAACCTAGAACTAGGGAGGAATTTCCTGATAGTTAGAACAATTAATCTGTGGAACAACTTGCCTCCAGAAGTTGTGAATGCTCCAACACTGGATGTTTTCAAGAGACTGGACAACCATTTATCTGAAATGGTGTAGGGTTTCCTGCCTAGGCAGCAGGTTGGACTAGAAGACCTCCAAGGTCCCTTCCAACTCTGTTATTCTATTCTACAATCCTACACATATGAAGATGAATAAACTAGGGGAAAACTGAGGCAACACCCTAGGAATGCTTGGTTCTTATACCCACTTGGACTTCTCCAAGCTGTACTGATGAGTTTTATGGTCTCTCTTTCAAGATTACAACTAGTTGGTACGTAGCCAAATCAAGGGGAACTGTACAGGTTCAGTACTCTTGGGTGTATTTTTATACACACTTCTCCTAATGCTACTTGTTCACTTTTCTGTAACCTATCCATGACCAACTAATGGGAGATTGTAGATTGTTCTTTTATTTACAACCAAGTTGTTCCCCAGCTAGAAAGAAAGAATGACCATTTTCTAGAGAGCTGCACTGATGCGCAGGTAAGCCCCGTTGGTTAAGTCTCAAAAGATCCTAAAGTCAGCGCAATAACAATTTTCAGGGGGTCTCAGGGAGGGACTTAACAGGGTAACATATTTGGAGACCCTATACCATTTCAGACAAGTGGTTGTCCAATCTCTTCTTGCAAACTTCCAGTGTTGGAGCACCCACAACTTCTAGAGACAAGCCGTTCCACTGGTTAATTGTTCTCACTGTCAGGAAATTCCTCCTTGGTTCTAGGTTTCTTCTCTCCTTGATTAGTTTCCACCCATTGCTTCTTGTCCTGTCCTCAGGTGCTTTGGAGAATAGGTTGACTTCCTCTTCTTTGGAGCAGACCCGTAGATATTGGAACACCGCTATCATGTCACCCCTGGTCCTTTTCATTAAATTAGACATGCCCAGTTCCTGAAACCATTCTTCATATGCTTTAGCCTCGAGTCCCCTGTCATGCCCTTGTTAGAGTCAGACTGAGGGAGAGGAGGAACAGCAGATGGGGAATGGAGGTATGGCTCCGGAGGTTGTGGAGGAGGCTGGAGAAGGGCAAAGGCTGGCTGGGCAGTCAGAGGAAGAACCAGATCCATCCCCTCTTCATCCTAGGACATGCAGGGAAGAACGGAGAAGGAAACAACTTGGCTTACGAGAGAGGAAGTGGCCATGATCCCCCTCATTGGTTGCAGCTGGGGAAAATAGTATATAAGAGAGATGATTACAACACAGTGTTGCCAGAAGCAAAGTGCGTATTATTTTGGGCTGAAGTTATCTTGGTTGGCATCCTTCCAACAGACTGTGCCTTGTTATCTCCTTGAAGTTGGTAATTACTTATCCTGGTCCGTTGTGGAAATTCGTTCACTGTAGTTTGTTTTCGTTTTTTATTTCACCTCTATCTGCTCATTAAGTTCGGACTGTATTGCTTTCTTTCGAAGACTATTTTTGAATACGTTTTATCTCCAGCTGAGAATTATTGAACAGTGGGGCCAAGTTGGAGGCATTAAAGGACATTTATTTACATTTTGGATTTTGTTACGTTTGTGTTCCACTCGGGTCATCACACCTCTCTAATCATCGTCGCTCTTCTCTGCATTCTTTCTAGAATCCCAACATCTTTTTTTTCTATTGGGGTGACCAAAACTGGATGCAATATTCCAAGGCATTATATACCAAGGCATTATAAAATGGTATTAACACTTCACTACAAGAGGCTTACAAGACACCCAACGTCGAAGAATGTCCTTCCTCTTGGGGAAAAACCATGCGACGACCAAAGCCAACAGCAGCCCTGGATCCCAGCCAATGGGGCGATGCCCACTGCAAGGAAACCTCCAACAACTTGAGGAAGCGAATTTTCCTCCTCCTGCTTCCAGCTCCCCTGCCTTCCCCAGCTTGAAAAGAAAAAGAAAATGAACACTAGGTGGCAATCTCACCCTCGTGAAGCCGCAGCAACCGCAAAATATATATACACATATATTTTCAAAAAAGACGATGGGGGCAACGTTAGAAGAAGCCTGTGCGTAGACGTTCACAGAGAAACCCACGGAAGAACATGGGTAAAACACGGGCCGTAAATTAATCCACAAACCTGCCTAGGCCTGCAGGATCTCTGGCTGCCCCAGGGAAGGTTTGATCTTCCTAGCCCCACACAGATCTGCTCTTGGCTAGATCCCCCAAATTGAGCCCTGACCTCCGATTGGCTGGCCTCCTGCCTGGATAAAGGGTAAGATTTATACGGACTTCGTGAAAAGAGAAATGAGGAAGGGAAGGAGCCTTATATTCCAAGGATGCTGCACAAAGGGGGAGGGTTGGTCATGCCAAGTGCTCCTCCCCACCCCTCCCTCTGCCCTTCATGCTCCATGCGATTTCACCCTCCGACGTGTCTCGTCCCACCCCAGAGCTATGATCTCTTTGCCGGTTGGCCTGCGAGGAGGCACCCGAGCTACCGTCCCACTCTAATGATAGACTTGCACGTGGCCATTGTTGGAATTGTCTGCTTCCTTTCACTGCTTTGAGGAGGGGGAGGGACTCCTGGGGCGGGGGGGGGGAACTGGGAAACCGAAGCGAAGGACTGTTGGCCCTCTTCCTTCCCCACCCCCCCACCGCCCTTACGCAGCTTTGGCCCAAATGATGTGACTGAAATTTGAACCCAGGGCCGGGGTCTCCTTCCCCACAGGGGCAAATTCCCCAGGAAAAATTTGGGGACGGGCGAAGACGCCTTTCCTTCCCCCCTAACTTTGATCTCCTGCCTTTCGGCTTGGCTGGATGACCTTTCGTGCTGGTCGATTTGGCTTGAAAATCAGAGTGCTACGCAAGCCGTTTATTTCTTTAATTTGTATCTTGCCTTTATTATTATTATTATTATTATTATTTAAAAAACAAAAACACTCAAGGCGGTGAACATATCAAGCACTCCTCTTTCCTCCTATTTTCCCCCCCCACGATGACAATCCTGTGAGGTAGGATGGACGGAGAGAAGAGTGGATGGCCTAAAGCAGCGGTGTCAAACTGGCAGCCCACAGGTGAGATGCCTCACGGGCGGGCCACGCCCACCTCAGCTCCGCGAAGGAGGGAGAACGTCGCGAAACGTCACATGACGGAGTTTGACACCTGTAAAGTCACCGAGCCGTCGTGAATGCCTAAGGCAGGTTAGAACTCACAGTCGCCTGATGATTGGTCCAGAATCACCTCACCGTCTCCTGATTTCTAGCCTGGAGTGATGACTCCCTTGGGGTGCTTCCCACCCCCAGTTATCTCCCCAGGTGTCACTCAGAAGAACATGAAGTTCCAGGCCCCTCTGGAGGGGAGTTAGTCAATGGGTTCAAGCAGCCGTCTGAGAGGGATGTGGCTGAAGCACAGCTGCAGCGAGACAGCCCAGAGGCTTCAGGTGGAGAAAAGTATGGAGCTGCAATCGGTCAGTGATGATGAAGAGGAACTGCCTGCTGCAGCTGATCCCAGAACATGCTGGGCAGAGAAAAGGCAGGAACGGAGGAGGTCAGCCCAGTTACTCGTGAGGAGGCGGACTCGCCCTTCTTGAGGGGCTGCAGCAGAAGCTGGCTATTTAGCACAGGAGACAGATGGAGGCGATGCTGGAAACGACCTGTTCATTTCCTAGCTGTGTGATTTCTGATGGTTGTGATTCTTGCCTTGGCTCGGCTCGTGCCTTGTGAAGTCTGGGCTTTTCTTGCCTCGCGAACCCTCTTATATTGTGGATTTAATTTTGCCTGGTGGGTTTATCTTGTTTGGGAAACTTTTAAGTGCCTTGCAGACTCCTTGGCCATTGTTCTGTGGTCTAGCATTGGTCTGCTTGTGGCTGGACTTAATCGGCACAGTTCTGGGGGTTTTGGTGAAGGGAGCTGCAGGGGGAATATTAATAAACCCACTAAGGTATGTGTGTGTGTGAGCAGGACAGCCTATCTGGTGCTTTAACCACTAGACTACGCTAATCTATATAGAATACAGAAATCAATCACCCCTGGCTAGGCGTGCAGGAATCTGCCTTTGTCCTACACCAAACGAGGAACAGTGACTGGGAAATACAGGTAGTCCTCGACTTACAACAGTTCATTTAGTGACTGTTCGAAGTTAAAATGTGGAGAAAATGACTTACGACCGTTTTTCACACGTACAACTTTTCGAAGGTCTCCACGATCAGGTGAGGATAATTCAGATGCTTGGCAAATATGACGGATGGAGCGTGCCGGGGTCCTCCGATCCCCTTTTGTGACCTTCTGACAAGCAAACTCAGTGGTGAAGCCAGATACGCTTAACAACGGTGGCAAAAATGGTCGCAAAGCGTGGCAAAACTTGTTTCAGAGATGTCTTGCTTAGCAACAGAAATTTTGAGCTCAATTGTGGTGGTAACTCGAGGACTACCTGACTTCCCCTCTCCTTCCCTTTCCCCCACTTGCACTGAAATTTGGATAGATTAATCAGTGCAAAGAAATGGCCGTGTCTAAAGAGATGCAGAGGGGGGGGCGATTGGGGGGGGGGGAGAAGCACCTTCTTTGTGTACTTTAATATCTCCTGTGTCCGGGATGAATTCTCCTTTTCACAGCTTGATTGTTTTGTTAACAGATTCCAGGCAAGGGATGACAAATTGTCTCACTGGGAAAAGATGACAAATCACGTCGGCCGTTCGTAAAACAGGTTAGCTTTTTATTTATTTTATTCTTATTAATTTTTTCGTGCCTTTAAAGGATAGAAATCGCAGTAATGAAAAAGGGGTTTGGCACATGTATGGCTGGATTACCAAAGGGGAGGGGGAGAGAGAGAGAGAGAATGGGAGAGAAAGAATAAAAAGAGAAAGCGAGAAAAGGAGAAAGAGGGAGAGAGAATAAAAAGAGAAAAAGAGAGAAAGAGGGAGAGGGGTAGAGAGGAGAATAAAAAGAGAAAGAGAGAAAGAAGGAGAGACAGGGAGAAAATGAGAGAGAGAAAAGAGAAATAGAGAGAAGAGGGAGGGAAAGAGAAAATAAAGAGAAAAAGAGAATAAGAGAAACAGAGGGAGGGAGAGAGGGAGAGAAGAAAAAAGAGAAATAGAGGGAGAGAGAAAAGAGAAATATATATATAGAGAAAAGAGAAATAGAAGAGGGAGAGAGAAAAAATAAAAAGAGAAAAATAAAGAATAAAAAGAGAAAAAGAGGGAGTGGGAGAGAGAAAGAGGGAGAGGGAGAAGTAATAAAAAGAGAAGGAAAGAGAGGGAGGGAGGGAGAGAGAGGGAGGGAGAAGCCAACAACTTCACAAATAATTAAATAAGCAAATTCACTGCCTTCTTTATTAGGCTGGGTGAGTTTACTCTGTCAGGAACAGGAGTGGAAGGGGAAGAAGCTTGTTCTCAGCATCCGGAAAAGATGATGGCAGAAGATAAAAGCAGAAAAAAAAAACCCTCTGTAGTGATGGTCTTTTCTTGGGAATTGCAAAATTTCTACGCCCAAAATACAGGTAGTCCTTGACTTACAACCACAATCGAGCCCCAAATTTCTGTTGCTAACCGAAGCATTCGTTAAATGAGTTTTGCCCCATTTTACGACCTTTCTTGCCACGGTTGTTAAGTGAATCACTGCAGTTGTTCAGCTGGTAATACAGATGTGAAGTGAATATGGCTTCCCCATTGACTTTACCTGTCAGAAGGTCACAAAAGGGGATCACGTGACCCCAGGACACTGCAGCCGTCATAAATATGAGTCTGCTGCCAAGCATATGAATTTTGATCACATGACACAGTCGTGGATGCTGCAAAATGGTCATAAGTGTGAAAAATGATCGTGTCACTTTTTTCAGTGCTGTTGTAACTTTGAACGGTCACAAAATGAACTCTTGACAGTTGAGGATTACTGTAATTTCAAAGCCAAATTCCCCCACAGATCCAATAATTGTGTGTTTCCAGACGCCGAATCCCAAAAGATGCAAGTTAAAAGACTATAAAGTAGAATGGAATGGAGTGGAGTGGAATAGAATAAAATAATGGAATTAGAATAGAATAGAATAGAATAGAATAGAATAGAATAGAATAGAATAGAATAGAATAGAATAGAATAGAATAGAATAATGGAATGAGAACAGAATAGAATAATGGAATGAGAACAGAATAGAACAGAACAGAATAGAATAATGGAATGAGAATAGAATAGAATAATGGAATGAGAATAGAATGGAATGAGAATAGAATAGAATCGAATAGAATAGAATAATGGAATGGAATGGAATGGAATAGAATAGAATAGAATAACGGAATGAGAATAGAATAATGGAATGCGAATAGAATAGAATAATGGTATGAGTAGAATAGAATAATGGAATGAGAATAGAATAGAATAGAATAGAATAGAATAATGGAATGAGAATAGAATAGAGTAGAATAGAATAATGAGAATAGAATAATGGAATGAGAATAGAATAGAATAGAATAATGAGAATAGAATAGAATAATGGAATGAGAATAGAATAGAATAGAATGGGACAGGACTGAACAGAATATATGGAATGGGAATAGGAAAAGGGATGGGATGTGATAGGATAGAATAGAATAACAACTTTATTATCACTTTGACTGTACACTAATCAGCATACATTAAAATGAAATGTTGTTGCATATAGCTCTCAAAGGGTGACCTCCTCCAATATATACATAAACATGACAAACTAACTAAATAAATAAAAAAAATACAAAATTATGTATATACCCACATATATTATATGACACAGAGAAACAACACAGTCTAGTTCGGATTTCTCTGACCCAGTCTCTTTTTATGCCATGGAAATATATTGAGGCATTAGGGCAAGGGTCCTCTAACTTGGCAAGGACTTCAACTCCCAGAATTCCTGAGCTAACATGCCTGGAGGAGGAATTCTGGGAGTTGAAGCCCACAAATCTTCAAGCTGTCAAGTCTGAAGACTCCTGCATTAAGGCTTTGATTTGGTGTATAGGTTCCTGACTTTTACAGAAGGGCTATCCAAGCTTGGCAACGTTTAAGGCTTGTGGACTTCGATTCACAGCAGGGGAATTCTGGGAATTGAAGTCCACAAGCCTCAAAGCTGTCAAGCTTGGATATCCCTGGCTGTACAGTAAAAGGACCGGAAAGGAAAACTGGAGAATCACCCACTCTAAGAACAAGGTCATCTCAATTGGCAGAATCATGTTCCCCTCAGTGGATGGTGCAGCTAAAACCTTCCAGGCTCTCCTGCCAAGGATTCTGCCCTTGCGTCCTTTCCTCTCAATCTCTGCCCTTCAGGATACGCCCAGGATCCCAACCTTAAATGGCAAAGCAAAACTGGGAGCACAGAGGAGTCATTCCAGTTGGCATGATGGATAAGTGTTGAGGATTCAGACACATCCATCTGAGCCTCCTGCACCTCACCTAGCAAATCTGAGGCTAGATCCAGAACTGCCTTCTGCCCAGCCATGATTCAAAACAAGGGCCTTCCAACTTGGCAACTTTAAGGCTTGTGGACTTCAACTCCCAGAATTCCTGAGCTAATATGGCTGGAGGAGGAATTCTGGGAGTTGAAGTCCACAAGCCTTAAAGTTGCCAAGTTTGGGGACCCCTGCTTTAAACCATAACTCCAATGGCAGGCAGCAGCCACATGATGCATTATTCCGATTAACCTTTATTAGTAACCGGAGTTGGAGGATTGCTGGAAAAATTGGAATTGTAAACTCTTTGGGAAATGCAGTTTCTAATCATTTCTTCCAGGAAATCTCAGCAAAATCGGAAGTCCCTGCCAAGGGAAACATCGGCAAGGCTTCATTACATCACCAGGAGAAGGGGTGGGGTTGAAGCACTTGGAACCAATTAAGTGTTGCAGGACATATTTTATCAGAGGAATTTTCCCCCTTTAGCTGCTCCTTCTCTCCAGCTCTCTTTCTTGGAGGACTGAGTCGTTAAAGAGGGCTACTGACTTGATAAGTTCTTGCAATCAGTTCTTGTGTACACCGAGATTAACGGTGCAATCTAGTTTGCTGAAGCTAAATTTTTTATTTACTGATTTATGATTTTTATGCCAACCGTCTCATGTAGAGGCAACCATTTATTTGTATCCTGTCTTTTAAAAATAATTTTAAATATTTTTAAAAATAATTCAAAGCAGTAAAATATCCTTCCTTCCTTCCTTTTCTCCAGGAGAGAGAGAGAGAGAAAGAAAGAGAAAGAGGGAGGGAGGGAGAGAGAAGGGGGGAAGAGTGTAACTGGCCCCTAAAATCTATCCACCTTGCAGGCATATAACTAATTTTAGCCATGCTTGGGATTTTATAAACGCGCTAACCCCTTTAACCTAATTCAGGAAAATGTGTTGTGGGGGTGAGGACATTTGTGAAGATGGACCCCTTTCAAATTATCACTTTAAGCCACCATATGGAACTCCAAGGAATTCCCAATGCGTCCCATTCTGCAATTATAATGACTTAGATTCTATAGTGTATAGTATATAGTGTATAGTATAGCTCAATAGTGTTTGTTAACCCGAGCAACTTTTAAGAGGTGGTGTGGACTTTCGGAATACCCCAGCCAGAATGCGTTAACAAGGATGGACTTCAACTCCCAGAATTCAGCATGGCTGAGGAATTCTGGGAAATGAAATGCACCCATCTTAAAGGGGCCTGGGTGGAGAAACAGCGTTCTAGAGTGCTTTTTACTATTCCTGTGGTTCTCTACCTCAAAGACGCCCTTAACGAATAAAGGTTTGGCCTTGTGGTCTTTCCCCAAACAACAGTCTAATTTATATCATGGCTTAGATGGTTCATTAACCCCATACAGGGTTTTTTTTTTTTTTTTGGCTTCCCCATGTTTTATTCTCTGGGGACAATTTCTGGTTTAAAATCTGGGCAAGGGAGAACCATTCATGAGTAACTGTTTTCCAACAAAGGGCTCTGGTCCCAGATGGATAGCTCCTACCTCTGAAGATTATCTGGTTTTCCTTCTTTAGTTGGAATTCAGTGTTATCAGCTATCTCTGTACAATTAATTTATTTTATAGGCAGTAAGCACAACCCTGTTTTTCTGATTTTTCACAATCTAAACATGCAGCGCTCCCCACTGCACGAGACTTTATTTGTTTTGGGGTGAAGCCTCGAAACTAACAGAGCAAAAGGCTGAGCGCATGATCACACCACTGTGAAATGTGTATTTGCATTTTCAATCTAGTAATTCACACTTGCAAACAATGAAATTACCTTCCACTGCCGCTAAAGAAAGCAGTGTTGTTATTATTACTGTTCCCTCCTTCATGCATATATGAGCTTTGCATTACAACACACACACACACACACACACGTACGCAAACACAGGGGAATGGGAAGGTATAAACTGGAATTTTAAATTGGACAGTTGTCTTCACATACATTGTAGGCATCAACAGCACTGACTATACGTCTCACAACTGTATCATGAAGCAGAAATCAGTGCATGTTTAGCAACCAGCATTATTTAGCATCGCTGATTTTTATTTTTCATTTAAAATCTCCCAGCGAGAAGCTGTGTTAGTCTGCTGAAAAAACAAAAGCCATATTCAAATGACATCTGAGTCATTATTAGGAGTTGCTGAAAACAGTGGTTTGTTTCAAACACCATTAAACAAAGTTTCTTGGGTTGGCTAAAACAAGGAACTGTAGTTAATGGAAGACTTAATGATATTTGATTATTTGATACTTCACCAAAGAATTAAAGAGAGAAAGAGAGAGAGGAGAGAGATAGAGGCGGGAAACAGAGAAGAGAGAGAGAGAGAGAAAGAGAGAGAGAGAGGGCAGAGGGGGGAAAGAGAGAGAGGAGAGGAGAGAGACAGAGGGCAGAAAGAGAGAGAAAATAGAGAAGAGAGAGAGAGAAAGGAGAGAGGGAGAGAGAGAGAGAAGGCACAGAGAGAAAGAGAGAGAGAAAGAGAGAGACAGAAAGGAGAGGGACACAGAAAGAGAGAGACATAGAGGGCGGGGGAGAAGAGGGAGAGAGACAGAGGGCAGAGAGAGAAAAAGAGAAAAGAGAGAGAGAAGAGAGAGAGGGAGAGAGAGAGCACTCTTAAGCCAAGAAATTATTGTCTGATCTTTCGCAAAGTGTCTTATGGCACCTTACAACCTAATAAATTCACCATGCCATAAGCTTTCACGGACTAGAATCCATTTTATGCCTTTGATTAAACGGACTAAGCCCACAAGAGTCGCATATGTTTATCTTGAACTTGCAACAATATCCTGTCAAAAGAAAAAAAAAAGGACAACCCCCCCGCAAATAATCTAATTCCGGAGGGATCACCACAGGTAACATCTGTTCCAGCGAAAGAAAGGAAGGAAAAATTCGGTGGCAACTTTAAAACGGAAACAATTGGGGGGGGGGGGCGCGTGCGTTTTGCGGGCCCGCGCTTACATCCTTGTAAATCTCTTCTTTTTAAGATGTCACAAAAGGCGCTGCAACACTGCAATTCTCTGTCTCTCCCCCCACACACCCCCACCCCACCCCCGGCTGCAGGGGAAAAAAAAAAAAAAAAGGAAATTAAAAGCACACAGGCAGCGCACAAACTCAGCTCTCCCCGAAGCACCGAAGCGGCAAATATCAAGGGCACAGGCTGGGCTGAACTGTGGAAAAACGCCGTGTGCAATTTGGCGGGGGTGGGTGGGGGGGGTGCAGGGAGGTGTGGGAAGCGTTCACAGCTGGCTCAGCCTGCAGAAAGGGGGCGGCCTGGCCTGTGACAAATGGCTGGCTGATACAAAAGAACCTGAGATGGTGACAGGCTGAAGAACAGGTCAATATCAAGCTGTCACAAAGCCCTTCCAGAAGCGTAATTAACTGCTTACTAACCTGGCATCATCATTCATTGTGCAGTGGTCAATGGGTGCCATGAAGCTCACCAGCTTGCTGTGGACATGATACCTGGAAGGCCGGGGGGGGGGGGGGGAGGAAAGGTAAAGAGAAGGCATTAAGGAAGAGCTTCCGATAGAAAAGCTTTACCCGTCCCAGGGAAAAGGGGCTTTAAGAGAGGGGCTTGGCGGAAGAGGATGCGTTCGCAGCTCTGAATTGAACTGTGGGGGTCCTGGGTGCTTTCTGAACGTGGCTGTTTTCTTGCAGGGGTTTCATGACCTAGTTTGGTCATCAGGGCTAGAAGGGAGTGGGGTTTGTGGAAAGGAGGAGGAGGAGGAGGAGGAGGAGGAGGAGGAGGAGGAGGAGGAGGAGGAGGAGGAAGACAGAAGGAGAAAGAAAAAGGGAGGAGGAGAAAGAGCAGAAAAGAGGAGAAAAAAAAGAGAAGAAGAGAGGAGAAAGGAGGAGGAGGAGGAGGAGGAGGAGGAGGAGGAGGAGGAGGAGGAGGAGGAGAAGAAGAAGAAGAAGAAGAAGAGGAGGAGGAGGAGGAGGAGGAGGAGGAGGAGGAGGAGGAGGAGGAGGAGGAGGAGGAGGAGGAGGAGGAGGAAGAAAACAACTCTGTGATCCTTGGTCCTCTCTCAGCTTGGTTGTTTTTCTTGCAGACATTTCATGACCCAACTAGGTAACATCATCAAGTCTAAAAGGGAGGAAGGAGGAAGTTTGTGGAAAGGAGGTGATGGAGAAGGTGGTGATGGAGGTGGAGGAGGAGGAGGACTCTGGGATCCTTGATACTCTCTCAGCTTGGTTGTTTTCTTTCAGACATTCCATTACTCAACTAGGTAACATCTACCTACTTACCTACAACAACTTCAATTTGCAAAGCCGAATCCCTTTTCACACTGGTGGTGCTACCTAGTTGGGTGATGAAAATTTTGTTGTCCATATTATTCTGGTTCTCTGGGCTCATTCAGATCAGCACCCACACAATAGTTCAGAAACGGAGGCTGCCTTGTGGCCGTTGAATTCTGCGAAGTTGTTTGTGGGGGACTGGAAGTTTTTTTGGAAAAAAATTTGATTGGTGGTTTGGAATGATGCCTCCCACAAAGATGAATGATATGGATGGTTGTACTGAGGTCGACTTGCTGAAATATGAGGTAAAATGTCTATAGAAAACCTGAGCTTGGTATTAATCTTCTGCAAGCATGAGGGACCCCAACAAAAACAATGCAGTTTGAAATATTTCACCAGTTATTTCAGAGTTCTCCAAATTTGGCAACTTGTGGACTGCAACTCCCAGAACCCCCCAGTCAGCATGGCTGGCTGAAGAATTCTGGGAGCTGAAGTCCACAAGTCTTAAAGTTGTCAACTTTGGAGACCCCTGATCTATTTTAATACCCTCAGAAAACCAATTATTAAAGAGCCAAACGGAATTGTTTGTAACATCACTATTTTTAGCTTTTTCATAAAAGGGGATGACAGAACCCAGAAGTTAAGAGAGCAGAAAACGCAGTGCCTCTTCCTACTCACCGGATTTTCCTTCCTTTACTGGCCTTGGTGTCTACTTTCTTCCGAATTTTACTCCTCAACTTCTGGATAGCCAACCATTGTCTATGGGAACAGAATGATTCTTAATGAATGTATCTTTTCTTTTATGTATACTGAGAGTATTTACACCAAGACAAATCCCTTGTGTGTCCAATCACACTTGGCCAATAAAGTATTCTATGATAGGGTGGCATTTGGGCTGCACAGTACAGAAAGGGGTTCTATCTCCTTCTCAAAAGTGATGGAATCAACAACTGCAATCCAAAAAACCAACCAACCAACCCATCAGCTGCTGCCTCCATCTTCTGAGACGCCTTCATGGTACAGATAGTCTTTGACTTATGACGGGATCTCCCTTGGGGATACTTACAATCCAGTTCCTAAGTTCTGACAGTCACTTTCCCCCCCATGGTCATGTGACTGCATGTGGGTTGCTCGGCAACGGGCTTGCGTTTACGGCCATTTTCAGTGGCCCAAGGTCACATGACTATATTTTATGATGGCTTTGTTAAAAACTGCCACTCATTTCTGGTTTTCGGTGAAATGGCTGACAGCAAACAATCGGTTTCTCTTTAGGACAGTGGCATTTGTTCTACACATTGCAAAAAAGATGGTAAAAGTGGGTCAGATACATGGGTGACTCGCTTTGCAACCGTCGTGATTTACGATCCTAATGGGCAGGCTCCATTACGTTCGCAAGTAGAGGCCTATCTGTGTCCCCTTCTCGGGATTGTGACATTGTGGGTTTAAGATCAGGCCTGCTGGAACTCAGCAACAGCAGCAACAGCCTCAGGTGGCTTGCTCTTACGCCCACGATTCCAGATAGTCCTCAACTTACAACCACAATTGAGCCCGAGTTGTCTGCTGCTTATGTTGAGACCATTGTTAAGCGAGTTTTACAACCTTTCTTGCCACAGTTGTTAAATGAATCACGGCGGTTGTTAAAATAAGAACACAGTCGTTAAATGAATCTGGCTTCCCCACTGGCTTTGTCAGAAGGTTGCAAAAAAGGGGATCACATCACCTGGAAGACTGGAACCATCATAAATATGAATCAGCTGGCTGGACATGTGATAAAGCAAAGAAATATTGGACTAGGATTCATCTACATATATAAAATATCACTCACGCATCATCACAAAATCTCTAGAACCGTAAAGCGCACAAACTTGAAATTAGGCAGGTATGTTCCTCTTGGCTTCTAAGTGCTCACAAAGAAAGGATTTTTCGAAATGATCCTCAGAGCATTAGTATTTCGTATATTATTATTATTATTATTATTATTATTATTATTATTATTATTATTATTATTATTAACATGCTCTGATGCTAAGGAGTTCTACTCCCCCTTCCCCACCTGAAAAGAAATCTGTTCCAAATGTAAAACACAAGCAGAGGAGTTTCTGTTTCAGAGCAGCAAACAGCTTTAGTACAGAACAGTTGAGCTAAGCCACGCCCAGGCTCCTTCCTGTCTCCTTCTTACTCACACAGCAAATACAGTTTCAGTTTCCAAACAGCCCTCAACTCTCCCACACACTGACAGGATGCTAGTCAGATGAACACCGATGGATGCTGGTAGCCCCCACCCACCCATTTTCCTCCCCAAAAACTAAGCCCGCTCACATAGTTTCATAGCGAAGCAGGATATCGAGCTATTATTCTAATAAAGAAGAGTCTTAAAGTGAATATTAAGACCAGAAACTTTAGTTTTGGGTTTAATGGAAAAAGACTTGGGGAAAATAATTGGGAACTTTAATGTTATAGATGTTTATGCACAAAAATGGGAGGACACTTCGAGTCCCACAATGGATAAATGTTTGCAAAAGTGTAGAGTTAGCAGAAGTGGCTAAGTTGACTGTTTTGATAAAAGAAAAATATATATAAATACTTTTGTTTCTACTTGGAAACCGCTTCTGGACTTTGTGCTTGAGGAAGAAAGAAACTGAAACTTTGATTTTGGGTTTTACCGATTAGATAGATTTGTTGATAGAGAAATAGTTAGTTTATTATACCAGGGGTCTCCAGCCTTGGCAACTTGAAGAGTTGTGGACTTCAACTCCCAGAATTCCTTAGCCAAAGCAGAGAAATTCTGGGAGTTGAAGTTCACAAGTCTTCAAGTTCCCAAGGTTGGAGATCCCTGATTTATACTACTATGTAAAAGTAAAAAGTTGAGATTTGATGTTACTATCTTATTTTACTGCACCAAAGGGAGTTGGAAGTCGACTCCTTTTCTTTCTTTTTCCCTTCTTTTCTGCACTTTTCCCTTCTCTTTTCCCTCACCTATTTTTCCTACTATATTTGTTTTCGTATTTTATCCTGTAAAATCATAAAAAATAAATATTAAAAAATAACAAATATTGGCAAGTATCTGAATTTTGATCACATGACCACAGGGAAACTGTAATGGTTGTTAGTGTGAAAAATGGCCATAAGTCTTTTCTTTTCCACTGCCGTTGTAACTTCTGTCACTGAACAGACTGTTGTTAAGTTGAGGACTAAAGTTTTTTTAAAAATTAGAAATTAAAAAAAAACCCAAATAAACGCAGTGCTATGGGGCAAATTCTCTATATTCCCAATTCTAAGAGGAAGAGGGGAATAAACCCCACATATACATGCAACTTTTTTTTTTAAAAAAACAACCTCTTATTTAATTAACCGCTGGCTAATGCATAGATGTGTACAAGGAAACCCAAAATGAAATTAAAAAAAAAAAACACCAAAGGCTGAAACAGCAACTCACTGCTGGGGAAAAAAAACAACTACTACTGGATGCATTAGAAAAAGCCCAGGTGCTCTGGCAAAATGGTTTCACTCTTTCTTAAAATATTGTCTGAGCTTCGGGGGCTGGGTGTCAAATATATTTGGTGGTTTGGCTGGAATAGCTTGGGTAGCTATAATTTAATGGGACGGAGACCAGAACACCCCCCCTGCACTTAAGCAGTTATTACACCGCACATTTATCTGACTTTACAATAAAATAGATTACAGCAATTAAGATTATATTAAGATTGCGGTAATTGGATTTTGAGATTTGCCTCCCTGATCCAGGGCTCCCCAACAAGTAAATCAGATGAAAGCGGTGCCATTTGGGGGTCTTAAAATAAAAATGTTTGTAATTACAATTCCACTTTCTTCGCAGTTTTACTCTTTGGCACAAAACTGAAGGTAAAAAAAGAAACTTTTAAAAAACATCTGTCCTATTTTTCTCCTTGACCCAAATATCAAAGTGACATACCAGAATCAAAAAAAAAGGAAAGGAAAAAAAAGAGAGAGAGATTTGCAGGATGGCCAAAAAACAAATTATTCTGAACAAATTATATATACCATGTTCAAAATGTTGCTTTATCACTGAGCTGCAGGTCCCTCAGCTCCAGAAATACTCACAAACAGCACTAGCGCTTAGATTTATATACCACTTTACAGTCCTTTTCAGCCCTGTCTAAGCTGTTTTTACAAAATCCACCTACTGCCCCCAAGTGTCTGGCTCCTCATTTTACCCACCTTGGAAGGATGGAAGGCTAAGTCAACCTTGAGCCTGGCGAGATTTGAACTGCCAAATCGCAGACAACCTGCAGTCAGCAGAAGTAGCCTGCAGTACTACACTCTAACCACTGCGCCACCGAGGCTCATGGTTCTCCTCCATGGGCTGGCTCGGGGGATGGGGGGGAGCGGAGAGTGGGAGACAGGACAAACGCCCCCTGCAGCACCCTGCTGGCCAAAATGGGGGAAAGCCACCCTGTGCCCCGTTTTCGGCCTGGACGGCCTCCTGCAGCACTTTGCTGGCCAAAGCGGGGTGGGGAGGGGGCTCATATGTCCTCCCGTGGCCCATTTTTGGCTTCGGCGGCCTCTGCCGGCCGAAAACAGGCTATACGGGGGTGAGATTTGGCCGGCACAGGTACCATGGGCCGGTCCTTTGATATTTCCAGGCCGGTCCCATGGGCTAGATCTGAGCACCCTGCGGGCTGGATCTGGTCCTTGGGCCTTGAGTTTGACACCCCTGCTCTAAGAGATTTGAACCCGCCCTAGTTTAAGAAAAAAAATTATGCCAGCCATAACATTTTACCCTCAGTCAGCAAACATAATACAGGTAGTCTTCCATTTACAACCATTCATTCGGTGACCAAAGTTACAACTGCAATGAAAAAAAGTGGCTTTTCACACTTTTCACACTTACAACCGTTGTAACATCCCCATGGTCACATGATCAAAATTCAGACACTTGGCAACTGGCATGCACTTAAACAGTTGCAATGTCCCAGGATCATGTGATCATGATTTGTAACCTTCCCAGCCAGCTTCTGACCAACGAAGTGAATGGGGAAACCAGATCTGCTTAATGACATGATTCACTTAACAGCTGCAGTGATTTGCTTGACAACTGGGACAAAAAATGGTGAAATGGGGAAAAAACTCACTTATCAACTCACTTTGCTTAGCGATGGAAATTTTGGGCTCATTTGTGGTTGGAAGAGTGTAAAACTGCATTTTAAGCATATACGCCCGTGTGATTCTGCAAAGATTATAACTTTTTGTTTGTGCTTGTGTTTTTCATTGCAATTTTTACAGAGATGCTCATGAACTTTACATAATATCTAGTCTTCAGAAATTTCTAGGAGGAACAGATAAGTTTTACACTAAACTCTTTTTAAGATATGCTCATAAGACACAAGAAATATAGTAAAACACTTGCCTCACTGCAGTGTAAATGCAGGAGGTATTGACTTCATCAAACCAGTATGATCCTTACTTCCCAATTTACATTTTGTGATTATGCATTTAACTAAGTGGATTATGACATATACCGGTAGTCCTCGCTTAACGAATACTTACTTGGGGATCATTTTAACTTACAAACGATGAACGAGTGGTTTTTAGGACCAATCTTTGGAATTCTGGTTGTTGCAGATATCCTGTGGTCACACAATTGCAATTGGCAATTTGGTGCCCAGTTCACAATCATAATGTCGCAGTGCCCTCATGGACATGGGGAAGCCTCATGGACTTCCCTGCCAGCTCTTGACAAGGAGGCAGTGGGGAAGCCCGCAGGTCACAAACAATGATCATGTGATATTGCACTTAAAACACATCCTGGGATTCATTTAAGGACCGCAACTGGAAGTGCTGTTGCTAAACTGTGCAGGCAACGTAACACTGTGCTTTCAACCGTGTCACTTAACAGAAATTTCGGTCCTGGTTGCTATCGTTAATCGAGGACTACGTATATTTATATCTTTTCCTTATTTTTTGTGGTTTCTAACTGACTGTCCGATCCTTGCGTGTAAATGATTAAATACATACGTTCAAAATGTGAAACTCTTCTGCTGGCTCTCACAACTCAGAGGTTCAATGTGTTGGCGGGATACCCGGCTGAATATAAAGTCTTTTTCAATCTAAGTGCAATTTCCCTGATTTAAGTAGGAATAGATCCAGTTTATGAATCAATCTGTGTAGACCTACTATGTTTTTTTTTTGAAAGGATATAAACACCCTGCCTTAAGCTGAAAGATGGACCCTTGACTTGTATTCTTTGTTCTCCATAAACTGCAGGGTCTGTTTAGAAGTGATAGGGCCCTGAGCTGACATCGTTTGTGCTATGGATGACCAACGATCTGAATCAGCCCTATCAAACTTCTTTGGCCCCAATTAAATACCGTCATGAATTCTGCACCCTTTTACTTGCATCCAAAAGAGGAAAAGTTTTGTCTTCCACATTGTGAGTTCTAGTCTGCCATCTGCCGCCACCCATTTATAAAAAAAGGCTGCCTGGTCCTGGATTTGTTTCTCTTCTCTTCATTCATCTCTGCCTCCTTCCCACATCGGCTCTGACGGGGACTCATAATTAATATCGAAGGCAAGTTAGTATAATAAATAGCAATAACATAAAATATACAGACAAGCAAATTACCAAGAACAAAGTACGTTTCAGTGAGGTGGGGGAGAGTTTTATTCTTGTTTATTTTAGGATTGTTTTTACCCTGCCTTTATTATTTTTGTGAATAACTCAAGGCAGGGAACATACCTAATGTTCCTTCCTACTTCTGTTTTCCCCACAACAACAATCCTTTGAGGCAAGTTGGGCTGAAAGAGAGGGACTGGCCCAAAGTCACCCAACTGACTTTCATGGCTAAGGTGAGACTAGAACTCACTGTCTCCTGGTGATTGACCCAAAGTCACCCAGTCACCTTCCGTGCCTAAGGTGGGACTAGAACTCATTATCTCCTGGTGATTGGCCCAAAGTCAGCTAGTTGGCTTTCATGCCTAAAGTGGGACTAGAACTCGCCGCCTCCAGCTAGCTTTCATGCCTATGGTGGGACTAGAGCTCAGTTTACTGGTTTCTAGCCTAGTGCCTTAACCGTTAGACCACACTCTTTTAAAAGCAAGAGCCTCCACAAAAAAGGGGGGTGGAGTGAGGAATTTACTAGATTTATTTGAGACATATTGGTCAACATTCTACTAGGGTGGACAATGTATGTTTAACATTGGTTTGATGTATGCTGTGCACATTTATTATTATTATTATTTGTCTTGTTTGTAACCTTTGCATTTTTTTTTCTGTAGGGTTTTTTTTTTATAACAACTTATCTTTGAAATAAATAAAATGTATTAGAAAAAAAGGGTCTGAAAGTGAGCTGTCAGTTGCAGAGCCTCTATATCTTGTTCAAGGCCTATGATATTGAAGCATTTACCTGCCCATCGCCACTTGGTCGTTGGGATCCAAGGAAGTGGTTTTGCGTTCAATAAGTTCCCGGAGAAGCTAGAAGCAAGAAAAACGGGAAATGACATTGAGAAAGAGCAGATCAAGACGAAGGTGGAAGCAAAGAATCATGGTGATCTTTCCTAGATTTGCATCACGACTTCTGAAGCTAGGAGCCATGCTTTCCAACAGCTGTTCTCTCCTGATTTTTCCTTCTGTTCTACTCCTAGAGAGAATTATTCTGAGTTATAACTTCTTGGTTTAGAAAAACAACTAGCTTGTGTCCATTGCTTGACTCTTAAATTTGCATTGTTACCATTTGATGTAGCTAAATTGGGGTGATATGAATCTGACAGTCATATACTTATGACCTGGTTCCTAAGATCGGACGGCACCGCCTTCCCCACGCATAAACCAGACCATAGCAAATAATGGGATTCGTTTAATAACCACGGTGTTCACTTAGCAACTGCCACAAAAAAAGGTCAGAAAATTGAGTCGGTCATGGAGTTGACCTGCTTTACGATCATGACTTGCAACTGTGATGGGCGCAGGCTCCATTATGGCTGTAACTTGAATATTATGAATCTATTGTTCTTGATTATATTCTAAGCCAGGGTTTGTGAAAATTAGCCCGGAATTTCCTCAGCAGATTTGGCACCTTTCAACAAGAATAACAACTAGTAGTTAGTACTAGTACGAAGTAGTCCATTTAATTGCAGAGACATTTTGCAAATAGCTCAGTAAGATACAAGTCTTCAAGGGTCTCCAGTCTTGGCAATGTCAAGACTTGTGGAATTCAACTGCCAGGATTCCCCAATCCCTAGAAATCACCTAGAACTAAGGAGAAATTTCCTGACAGTTAGACCAATGGAATGACTTGCCTCCAAAAGTTGTGAATGCCCCAACACTGGAGGTTTTTAAGAAGAGATTGGACAGATATTTGAGTAGGGGGTTGGAGTAAAAGACCTCCAAGTTCCCTTCCAGCTCTGTTATTCTGTCATCTCCAGTAGCTTTCGGCCATTGTCATAGAGATATCCTACACTTATTCTGGAGTTTCTGTCAAAAGTATGTCACATATAAAAACCAGCTTTCTTTCTTCATTCTGTGCCAAGATTGAACAAACATGGGATCTCCTACTCATAGAAGATGAGAAACTAAGCTATACTGTGGAGACACCATACAAACCCAGTTTGTCCAAGACAAGCCTTGAAACCCTTTAGGGCCTAAAGGATGGTCTGCCACAAAGAAGTGGGGTGGTTTCAACCTATTCCCCAAAGCACCAGAAGGCAAGGGAAGAAATGTATGGAAACTAATCAAGGAGAGAAGCAACCCGGAATTAAGGAGAAATTTCTTGAAAACTAGAACAATTAATCCGTGGAACAGCGACTTGCCTCCAGAACAAGGGTCTTCAAACTTGGCAGCTTTGAGACTTGTGGACTTCAAACTCCCAGAATTCCAGAGCTAACATGACTGGAGGAGGAATTCTGGGAGTTGAAGTCCATAAATCTTAAAGCTGTCAAGTTTGACGACGCTCCAGCACTGGACGTTTTTAAGAGATTGGACAACCAACCCTCCCAACACTTATTATTCTGTATTCTGTCATCTCCAGAAGCATTCGGCCCTACTGATCAGTGTAGGGTATCTACACTGAGCTTGGAAACGAAGCTGAGGAACGAATGTAGTATCTTTATCGTCAAAGGGGAAGCGGGTGGGTGGGATTTTTGGTGTGACAGAAAGAGGGAGGGAAAAAAAATGAGGAAAGCGGAATCCACTTGGGAATGCAACACAGAACGCCATTAGGAAGACTTATTGTACTACAGTTAATTTCAGACGAATCAATGAGCGTTGCGGCATTCCCTTCATCATTTTATGATTAGTTTAATCCGCCCCGTCTATATCAGCTCAGGATCTTTGAAAGATCAGGCAGAAAATGCAGGGAGAAAGGTGGGTGAAGCATCCGTCTCTGCCCTGGTGGGGTGAAATAAGTTTCACACACGTTAAAATCCCGAGCAAGAGGATGGGGTGGGGGGGGGGGTGGAATTCGGGATTAGCAGACGGTTGCAACGTTCCAGGGTGATGGGATTGCCTTTTGCAATCTTCTGGCAATCGAAGTCAATGGAGAAACCAGATTCATTTAACAACTCTGCTTACTAACTTAACAACCGCAGTGCTTCTCTTAACAACTGTGGCAAAAAAGGTCGTAAAATGGGGCAAAACTCACTTAACAACTGTCTCACTTAGCAACAGAAATTTTAGGGTCAATTATGGTCATAAGTCATGGACTATCGTTCTTCTGTAAAAGGCTTACTATCCCATTGATGGGCATAACATTCTTGAGTACTGAAAAATGTACTGAAAAGTCCGATATCGTATAATTAAAAAAAACAACGATTTTTTTTAAAAAAGTTGGTAACTCTTTCCTACGCATTCAGGACTCAGTTGCTTTATCTATGCCTCTGTGCTATGATCTTCTATATAGATAACTCTATCAATCATTCCCCAGGGTACCTATTTAAAATTTGGCTAAATAAATAAAAATAAATAAAAACGTACCATGGGATGAGATGGGCCAAGAGAGAAGAAATAGCTATCTGATAGCTGTAACTCAAATTTTGGCAGTCTTTCTCAACCTTGGTAACTTTTAAGATGCATGGACTGCAATTCCCAGAATTCCCCCAACCTCTATGAAGTGCCCAGCCAGCACAGACTTCAACTACCAGAATTCCCAGCCAACTTGGATTGGATTCCCCAGCCAACTTCCAGAATTCCCTAGCCAGTAAGATAGCTAGGGAATTCTGGGAATTGAAGTCCACATATCTTAAAATTGCTATGATTGAAAAAATTCTATTCTGTCATCTTTACCAATTAGACTTCAACTCCCAGAATTCCCTACCTAGCCATACTAGCTAGGGAATTCTGGAAGTTGAAGTCCATACTGGTTGGGGAATCCATACTGGCTAGGAAATTCTGGGAATTTTGAAGTCCACGCATCTTAAAGTTGCTAAGATTGAAAAAAAACAACAACCCTGCTCTGGCATCTCTGCCAATTAATGTTTGCTGAACAAATATTATACATTAATAAAGCAAAACCATAAAACCCTTCCTCCTTAAGTTCTCTGTTTATTCTTCCCCTTTAAAGAAAAATAAATACAGCCAGCCGCTTTAAAAGCATCCCATGATGGTTCTTCAGTTTATTTTACTGCCAAATTATTATGACTGTAGCAATTATATTCAGGGCCCTTAAGTGCAAAGGGACAACAATTTTGTTCTCAAAAGGCTAAGAAGAGAAACCAGGAAACCCAACCAGCTCCCTCCCTCCATGCCGCTTCTCTGACTGATTCTCCCACATCTTCCTGGGCACACAATCTATCAGTTTATCTTCTCCACTTCATCACAGTCACTCCTGGCAGCTACATACAAGGCCCAAACCCACCCCATACAGATGGGTAACATAGCAAGCCGATGTAAGGACAGCTGAGCTTTGTAAACGGCAGCCCTGCGGGGCTCGGCTGAAAAGCATTGTGGAGTTGGCAGCCAATACTGTAACGTTGGGGGTCTTCCAACTTTGGCAACTTTTAAGACTTGTGGACTTCAACTGCCAGAATTCCTCAGCCGGCAAAGTAAGAAGTAGGAATTCCTGTTTTTTTTTTTAAAAAAAAAAATACTTTGGAGGGTACTTCTTCCTACTTTGGGGCACCATTTTGTCATTTTAGTTCATTATTTTAGAGCACAGGTAACCACCAGGTATTTCCGCCGGGGTAAGCGAGCTTGTTAGACATTTTTTTTTTTATCTTCTGCAGAAAATGACCTGTTAAGACTTTTAATAAACATGTTAGTCTTTAAAGGTGGGATTCCCCCCCCCCCCTACTTTTTCTCCCCCCCACCAAAAAAAATACTTTCAATGTGTGTGAGGATTTGTTTGTTTGTTTTGACAAAATATGTATTCTTGTCTTTTGGTCATTGCTTTTTAGACAGTGAAACCAGTCAATTTTTAAAATAAATACATTTCAAGTTTGAAATTTTCGTTTTTTTCTTTCTTTCTTTTCTTTCATTATTTTTCTTTCCTTCCTTTTCTGTTTCTCCTTCCTTCCTTCCCTTTCATTTGTTTGTTGTTGTCTTTTCCTTCCTTCTCTTCTTTGCCTTTTCTTTTTTCCTTCCTTCCTGCCTTCCTTCCTGCATGCCTTTCCCTCTTTCCTTCCTTCCGATGGACCAGAAGTTGCCCTTGGACGTTGTGGGAGCTTCATCACTGGAGGCTTTCAAGAAGAGACTGGATTCCCATCTGTCTGTCAGAAATGGTGTAGGGTCTCCTGCTTGGGCAGGGGGTTGGACTAGATGACCTACAAGGTCCCTTCCAACTCTGATTATCTGTTTAATCTGTTTAAATCTTCCTTCCTTCCTTTTTTCTTTCCTTTGCTTTCCTTTCTTTCCCTCCCCTTTCCTCTGCTCTCCTTTCCCTCTTTCCTTCCTTCTTTTCTTCCTCCCTCCCTCCTCTCTCTCTCCATTTCTCAGGAACCTCCCATTAAGTTCTTGTACCACTTGAAGTTCTGCCATCTGAAAAAAACCTGGTTTAGGCTTATACGTTAGTCAATTCATGGCAATGTGGAGGAAAAGTTGGTTTTCACTGGCTGGCAAAATAATAATAATAACTAAAATCAGGACATGAGGAGCAACTAGACCTGAGGATCCTAACATAACCAGGGAACGTTAACAAGGAGGGCTAACTTCTGAAGTCTGAATCTTAACTGGCCTGCAGGCTGCAAAGTTGGAGAAGCCGGTCTTACTAAAAGCTCTGAAGGTTTTGTTGTCGCAAAGAAGTTTTTTGAACCCAAACAGGGCATACTAATAACAGTACAGGAAATCTCAAGTTGTGACTGTAACAGAGCCTGGCCATCATGGCCATAAGGACAGTTGTAAAGCAGGTCATCGTGTGACTGGACCTGATTCTGCCCTTGAAGCAAATATGGCAGTCACAAAATGGAAGTCCTTAAGCAAATCCATGGGTTGCTATGGGGTGTTCCCCCCCCTCCCAGAAACCAGAAGTGAACACACGTTTCCAGGGGAAAAAACATTGTCAATCGCAGTCATGTGACCATGGGATGCTGCAAATGGCCGTAAATACAACCTTGTTGCCAAGCGCCCAACCTGTACTCAGTATGACCATGGAGGGGAGATGTTGTAACTTCAGAACTGGGCCGTAAATCCCTTTTTGGGGTGTCTATTGTAATGTCAAATGGTCACTAAGTGATCAGTCATAAGTCGAAGGCTATCTGTAATAAAGTAACATTAAACGTACCAGCATGGAAGGGAAGGGGAGGATACCCCATAGGAAAAAAAAATTAGATTGCTTGCACGTAGGCACGTGCACAGACACACACACATACACACACAGTCTTGTAGCATTTCATTTTTTGAAAAATATAATTAGATTTTCTGCCTTTTGGTCCACGGCCTCCCAGCCAGCCAGTTTCCCCCACCCGCCACAGCTCTCCCCAGATGGATTCCAGAGCCATGCAAGGGCTTCAAAATACAGGATAAATGATAAACTAATTTACTGAAAGAACTGGTCCTTTTTTTTTTTTTCCCATTCTAGCACGGTTTCTAAAAAAAAAAAAAAAACAGGAAGAAGAACAAATATCCCCTGTCCTTCTCCTGAAGCTGTAATATTTCATGGGGCCTCAGCAACTCCGACTGAAATTTATTTGCCAAAACAGTGAGGAAAAAAAATGTAGCCAGGCCCACACATATTCCCATTAGGGATGACAAATATAAGGAAATCACACCCACAGCATTAAAAAAATAAATAATAGTAAAAAGGAAAAATGCCCGGGAAAAGCGACTGCTAAATCCAACTGGCTTCTTCTCCCCATGGTTCCTGAAAAATGGACACCATTTTGACTTTTTCTGTGAACCAGGTAGTTTGGCTCACTTGCACGAGTCATCTTTATCTGAAACGGTATAGGGCCAGGATGGCAAACCTATGGCACGCGTGCCACAGGTGGCATGCAGAGCCCTCTCTGAGGACACATGAGCTGTCACCCCAGCTCAGCTCCAGTGCACGTGCTTCCAGCCAGCCAGCTGACTTTCAAGTCTCTGCTGCGCATGTGTGGGGCGCATGCGGGAGACCCCTGCGCATGCGCAGGGGGGAGCACGGGGTGGTGGTGGCATGCACATGTGTGAACTCAAGGGGAGTGCAGAGGGGAAGCACACCCGTGTCCCATTTTTGCTCCCAGGAGGCTGCAGGGAGGCTGTCTCTCTGTCTGTCTGTCTGTCTGTCTGTCTGTCTGTCTGTCTATCTATCTATCTATCTATCTATCTATCTATCTATCCACCATCCATCCATCCCATCACCCATCCCTATCTATATATGTATGTATGTATGTATGTATCTATATATCTATCTCTGTTTTCTTAAGTTTTCGTGGGTACTTACATGGTATGGTATTCAGCTTTGTTTGGATATTTTCCCACGTCATTATAGTTGTGCTTTTAAAGTTGTAGCAACGTTTCAGCAGAATCTCATTGGCCATCATCAGGCTTCTGTATTGTGTTCGTCTGTGAGTCAGACTTTCACAGCCGTTTCAGTTTTAAATTTGGGGCTAGCCTATTGCTGTGCCAGAATGGTTTTTTCTTCATCCTGGTTGCTTGGGAGTCTTGGTCTGTGTTTATTGGTCTTGGAGTTTGCTGTGTTCTGCTTGATTGGTCTTTCTAATATCTTCTGTCTGTTTTGTGGCTTTTTTTGTCTTGATTGGCTGGCAACATTGTATTCCTTTATTGGAGGCTTTTAGTGCGGCTTGGCTCCGAGTAAATGGACGGCTATCATTTATTAGGAAGCTAGGTTTCATCTGGGTGCCTGGTTGGGGTGTGTTTGAGCTGGAGGTATCAGGGGGAGTCTGTTTGTGCCCAGGTGTTTGCCTGGCTTGTGGTGTGGAGAGTTTTTTGTTTGTGAGTGCAGGCTTCCAAATAATTGACAGTCTGGTGGAATCATCTCTTCTATTCATACTTTCAGATCTTTTTTCAATCTCTATGGCTTCTCTGATGATTCTGTGGCTGGGGTTTTCTACAGTGGCTAGGGTTTTGGTGCCATTGAAGTCAATGCTACGACCTGTTGCTTTCATGTGTTGGACTAGTGAGGAAGTGTGTTCCAGTTTTTTTTTTTCTGCATTTTTGTGTTCATCTAGGTGGGTACTTATTCTTCTATTGGTCTGTCCAATGTATGTGGCAGGGCATGATACACAGGGGACTTCATATATGCCTTGGGTTTCCAGGTCAATTTTATCTTTGGGGTTTCTTACGATGGCTGCTATTTTTCTGTCTGTTTTATCTATGTATTTATCTCTCTATCTATCTATCCACCATCCATCCATCCCATCACCCATCCCTATCTATGTATGTATCTATGTATGTATGTACCTATCATCTATCTATCATCTATCCATCTATTTATCTATCCATCCATCCATCCCATCACCCATTCCTATGTATGTATCTATGTATGTATGTATGTATCTATCATCCATCTATCATCTATCCATCTATTTATCTCTCTCTCTCTCCATCCATCCCATCACCCATCCCTATGTATGTATGTATATATGTATCTATGTATGTATGTATCTATCATCTATCTATCATCTATTTATCTATTTATCCATCCATCCATCCATCCCCCATCCCTATGTATGTATGTATCAATCAATCAATCAATCAATCAATCAATCAATCATCTATCTGGGAAATTTATATGGCTACCCACTCACTCCCAGGGACTCTAGACAGTTAAAACCCATTATAAAAATTCCAAAAAACCCCAATAACCCACCCACCTAGGCAATAAGCCACCTGATATGCTCCCTCACACCCTGGATTTCCCACGCCCGTTTGGCAAAACCAAGGCTTCATGGTCGTAAGTGGAGGAGTACCTCTAGCCGGTCACTACAGGATGTTGGATGGCACAAGCCAGTGGAGTTTCTTCTTTAATCTCAAACTTTAGAGAAACGACGGGGAGGATGATCCCCCCCCCTCTCCAGCTGCGGGAGATTAGAGGTGGATTACATCTATTTCCAGCTCAGCAACAACCCGAGGGGAGGGAATCCCCTCTCACTGCTGATGGGTCGCGGTTCCTGCTTGTTAACTGCCCAAAGCAGTTGACAAGGTGCCGTTTTCTTCATAGACTATTAAGAGAGAGACACCACCCCCCAAACGAAGCTTTAAAACGTGCTATTAACCATCTACTCAGCCATTCTGGAGATGCACGCCGATGATAATATTCCTGCCTCGCCATTAACCTACGCGATGGCTGCAGGCGTTGCCAATTTCTGCAAAAAGAAAAAAGCAAAGAAAAACCTAAACGCCCGCCTAATGAGAGCCACGAGATCAACTGTCCGTATTAATCACTCACCAGTTTAATTAAGGTAAACCGGCTTGTCAGAAGGAAAGAAAGCCAGGGGGTGGGGTGGTGGGGGAAATGGGCAGATCCTCTCCATCTTTTACTAACATCGGCGGGCAGTCAGTCCGTCGCTGGCTGCGTTTTCGTTCATCGCGCCTCGAAAATTCAAGATCAGACATTTTATACGTGGGTACAGAATATTTGCCACTTTTAGACTTAAAATCCGTTCTCCACATGCCCGCAAGCCAGGACTGGAGAGAAACCCAAATCCATTAACAAATATAAAACCACAAAAAAAAATTGTTGCAACGTTATCGCCAGGAATCGGTTGCTAGCTATGATCAACACAAACGTTCCTATGGAAAGGATAGGCAGAAGCAGATCAAGATGTCAGCCTTGAAACTGGCCTCACTGAGGAGCGCTAGGGAGAGGGGCATGGAGATAGTTGGGGTGTTGTAGCCAAAACGAAATACTTTCTCGTGAGAACCAAGGACATCCTTGCAGGTGCTCGGAAGGAGTCACCTAGCAACTGGACAGTATCCTGACTGGACCATGTGACTATGTGAGGACACATAATTCACTGTCACCCTTGACCCTGGTTTTCCCCCGCTCCCCCGGGGTGTATCGTAATTCATATTCTCCAATGGGACAAATCCATAGCCAAGAGTCATCAATCATGTTCTCCAGATAGAATTTTGCGTGGCAGAAACTTCAGTCACCTAGTTCCTATCTTTGAAAACTACTTATGGAATGCACTTTTGATTTCCAAGCTGCCGCACTGCTCCCCCCTCCCTTTCTGTTGGCAACTCTAAAAAAACCATAGAAATAGTTTATGAGTTGACAGACTGGCTGTTTTGAGAAAGTGACAAACGTTTACTTTTAATTCGGTGAAAACCGCGGGAATAGTCGGAGTCGGTTTTCACCAGCCTGTGCCAATATGACATATCCAATAAACTTATTCTTTGAGGAATATACTTGCCTCAGGGTTTTGTTTCCTACGGGTATGTTACTTGGAACCCTGACAGGAGATTCACCATTATCATTTTTAACATCTGTAGAAAAATCAACAGTTTTAACTTCCTGGGTTTTTCTATCCTTGAATGAAAGATGATGTCAAGTCATAGATTGTTTGTTTGTTTTTTGAGATATGTATATGCTGGGTCAGTGATGGTCAGGAGGCAGTTCCTTGCCAATTTTGACCGAGCTCAAATAGCTAAGCCAAATAGGACCATTTTAGTACTTGAATGGGAGACCACAAAGTGATCCTGAGACCGAAGATTCATCTGGGAAATCCATGAAAAATGCCCAGAAAGTAGCAAGAGTAAACAAATTGCATGTGGTTGCCAGGGGGATGGGTGGGTGAGTAATTTTTTTTCCTTATTTTTCTATTTTTCTATAATGTGTTTTTATTATTTGTAAGCCGCCTAGAATCGTTGCAAGCGAGAAAGGGACTATATAAATTTTCAGAATAAATACATTCTTCAGACTGCCCAGAAATCGACATTGATACGACCACAAAAATTGACACAAGTTGAGCTCTACTGAAAATGTTGAGGATTTTTTTCATGATACAAGATGCTTAACTGCTATTTCAGAGTGTTATGGGCTCTCTTTCACTGACCAAAGGTTCCAATTTCAACCAAAAATTCAGACGCCCATAGAGCAAGGGTCTTCGAACTTGGCAAAGTTTAAGACTTGTGAACTTCAACCTCCAGAATTCCTGAGCTAACATGACTGGAGAAGGAATTCTGGGAGTGGAAGTCCACAAGTCTTAAACTTGCCAAGTTTGAAGACCCCTGCCATAGGGGCATGAAAGCCAAGGACCTTCCAAAGTTGTTAACAAATCAGGTTTCATTACTTTTAAATATAAAGGCATGGATTAATTCTCTCTTGAAACAGGTTCAGCTCCTGGTAACTTCTAAGACTCATTTGTATAATAAGCCAGTTTAGTCTAGTGGTTAAGGCACCAGGCTAGAAATAAGGAGACCATGAGTTTTAGTCCCACCGTAGATCTGAAAACTGAATGGGTGACTTTGGGCCCATCACCAGGAGATTGTGAGTTCTAGTCCCACCATCACCAGGAAAACTGGCTGGGTGACTTTGGGCCAATCACCAGGAGACTGTGAGTTCTAGTCCCGCCTTAGCCATGAAAACAGGTTGGGTGACTCTGGGCCAATCATGGGTGACTCTGGGTCCATCGCCAGGAGACTGAGTTCTAGTCCCACCATTACCATGAAAACTGGTTGGGTGACTTTGGGCCAATCACCAGGAGACTCTGAGTTCTAGTCCTGCCTTAGCCATGAAAACAGGTTGGGTGACTCTGGGCCAATCATGGGTGACTCTGGGTCCATCGCCAGGAGACTGAGTTCTAGTCCCACCATTACCATGAAAACTGGTTGGGTGACTTTGGGCCAATCACTAGGAGACTGTGAGTTCTAGTCCCGCCTTAGCCATGAAAACAAGTTGGGTGATTCTGGGCCAATCAAGGGTGACAGGGTCCATCGCCAGGAGACTGAGTTCTAGTCCCACCATTACCATGAAAACTGGTTGGGTGTCTTTGGACTAGTTACTTTCTCTCAGCCCAGCCCACCTCACAGGGTTATTGTTGTGGGGAAAATCAGAGGAGGGGGAGAAAGTATTAGGCATGTTCACTATCTTAAATTGTGTATAGAAATAACAATAGCAAAGGTGGGATAAGAAATCTAAGAGAAAGGGAGTATGCACAGAGGAGCACTAGTAAGGAGCACTCACTAGCACTGATGTTTGGATAATGAAACGTCTACAAGAAAATATTCCAAACTCAGCATTGAAATGGGGACCCTTCATTTCAAGACTGAGCTCCAGACATTCTCCTTTATTGGTAGAATCAGAAATTCTCTTATTAGAGCCAACCTCAATAAAAGTACTTTTAGCCTTTCTCTGGAGTTGGATTTTCTGCTGTGGTTTCGTTAGTGGGCTCACACCTAGTTTTCTGGCAAGAGCGATCTGCCATTGGGTATACTTTGGATCCCCATTCAGATTTGGGATAGTGCTATCTGAGGGCACTCTCTAATCTTGACCTACTTATAACTTTGAGGACAGCTGAGGTTGGCTAGATACTGCCACCTGCTGCAATTTACATACATGAGAGTCTTATGTAAATGCTATTCCTGAAATAAGAAGAATTTCATTCTCAATGAAGACACATCTGATAAGGATTCAACCCCATCCCATTTGCTCCTTGGGTGATCTACAGCAGGAGCCCCCAAGCCCTGGGCCACAGCCTCTTCGGAACTGGGCCGCAGAAGTAACGGGTGAGCATGCACATGCACCAGCCAAGCTGCATTCATGAAAGCAGCATGCACAGGAAACAATCCCCTCACCCCCTACCACCACCTCTGCCAGTCGACCGAGCCGGAAGTTGGCCTACAGCCCAGAAAAAAAATATCTGTAGTTGCAAGAATCTCATACCAAGCAAAAATAACTCTCCAACTTTACATTAACAGATTAACAGAGTTGGAAGGGACCTTATAGGTCATCTAGTCTAACCCCCCCTCCCCCTCCCAAGCTGGAGACCCTACACCATGTCTGACAGGTCTCTTCTTGAAAGCCTCCAGTGATGAAGCTCCCACAACTTCCAAGGGCAACGTCTGTTCCATTGGTTGATTGTTCTCACTGTCAGAAAGTTTCTCCTTATTTCCAGGTTGAATCTTTCCTTGTTCAGTTTCCATCCATTATTCCTTCTCTGGCCTACAGGAGCTTTAGAAAACAGCTTGACCCCTTCCTCTCTGTGGCAGCCCCACAAATATTGGAAGACTGCTATCCTGTCTCCCCAGGTCCTTCTCTTCACTAGACTAGCCAGGCCCAGTTCCTGTAACCGTTTATCATATGTTTTAGTCTCCAGTCCCCTAATCATCCTGGTTGCTCTTCTCTGCACTTTTCTAGAGTCTCAACATCTTTTTTTTATAGTGTGGTGACCAAAACTGGATGCAGTATTCTAAGTGTGATCTTACTAAGGCTTTATAGAGTGGTATTAGTACCTCACGAAAGTCAAGCAGAAACCAAAGTTAACCAATGTTAGAGGATTACTAAAAATGTGTATAATTGCAAGACTTGACTCCAATAAAGATCATCATGATTCATTTGATCATGATCAAACACCTCGACTGCCTCGTCATTACAACACCTTGATCTTGATGGTATCCCTCTGTTAATGCAATTTAGGATTGCATTAGCTTTTTTGGCTGCCCCACTGCTGACTCGTATTTAATTGCTTGTCCACTAAGACTCCAAGATCCTTCTCCCAGTTACTGCTAAAATAGTTTGCATGGGCTTATTCTCCTCCAAGAAAGTTTCTGGCATCTGAGTATAAAATAAAAGCCTATAAACCCAGAGATGTGATATTGGGGGCTCCATTTTTTACAGGGAAACAAGCAAGAAAGGGGTAAATCAAATCCCCAAGAAACACAATATAGCTATATAACTTAACAAAGGAACTAAACTTGCCTCTGTCCCAAAATGAAACAAGGCTCTAAAAAGTTGACCCTAACCCACTGATGGATTAGTCCAGCTGGGTGACTTTGGGCCAATCACCAGGAGACGGTGAATTCTAGTTCTGCTTTATGAATGAAAGTCAGCTGGGTGACTTTGGGCCAGTTACTCTCTCTCAGCCCATCCCACCTCAGAGGGTTGTTGTTGTGGAGAAAATAGAAGGAGGGAGGAGTACTATGTATGTTTGCTGCCTTACTTTTAAAATCTAATCAATAAAATAATTGCAAACCAGTATGTGTTTAGGACTTATTCATGGGGGGTGGGTGAGGGGAGGATTAAACTAGGGGCCCAATCCCTTCCCTCTTCCCTCCCAAAGCCAACAAACATCTTTCATGAAGTCTGTTTAATTGGGAGGGGAAAGGAAACACACTTCCCCCACTTGCTCCTTATCAATACCTAAGATTTGAGCTCCGATCTGTCTGCCAAATCCTGCTTAGTAGCGGAAGAAGCTTAACCAGGTCAGAAAAATGGGCGCGGCACCTTTTGTCTGTCAAGAGGTGTCCCCGTTCACCACTATTACACAGACAACACAAAGGGGCAATCTTTAGGGTCTGTCCTCTTCCGAGAAGCCACCTGGGGAAGAGGAAGGAAAGAGAGAGAAAGAGAGAAGGAGGGAGAGAGAAGCGGGAGCACCGAAAGGGCAGCTGCCTCTTTGCTGAGCAGGTGTCTACCTGTGATGTACGAGCGGCTGCTAAGCTGTCACAACTGCTGCCAGATCCAGGTAAATGACGGAAGCTACCCCAGCTCCGTATTTAAGAGATAGCAGGCATCCCAAAGCCAAGCCTGTTTCATCTTCAGCTGCCGGATGTTGGCATCTGGGACTTCCCTCCTTTCTCTGTTTGACAGGTATAGACCGTTGTGGTTCGCCGGCAGCTGGTGCAGACGGCAGAGGTTATCTGACAGTGAGGACGAAAGGGAACCAGTCAGGGAGTCTGGCAAGGACTTGGATGAAGGTCCTGCATCTGATGCAGAGATGGGGCCAGGGTGGGGTCAGAGTGGGGTGATACCTCAGGAGCCTTTGGAGTCTGGCAGCAGTAAAGCAGAGGACCCCGGGGAACCTGATCCCAGTGCGTGTGTTCGCAGGGCTGCTAGGAGAGAGCAGCTGAAGCAGCAGGGGTAACTTGGGAGTAAGGCTGGGAAGTGATTGCCCCTCCCATAAGGGATAAAAGCCAGCCCTCGGGGATGTGCTCTTTGCAGGAAGCAAAGAAGTTCATTAGACTCTTATTCCTCTTTGAAGCCCTGCGAACTCTGGTTTGTCTTTGCCGGAACTTCTGTGAGTTGATATTTCTCAGTAATTGGACTTCTGTTTCTTGGCAGCCTTTTACAACCCTGAAAGGCGTGCTCCTATCACAGACAATTGTGTTTAATGAGTTTTGTCTGGGAATGCAAAGAACTCCAAGTGTCGCATTAAAATAGGTTTGCTTTTACACACAGTTTGTGTTTTCTTAATTTGAACGAAGCCTGGGTCAGAACACAGACGGGCAGACACGCCATCGGAGCACCAAGTATGCAAGCACCAAACCTCTTTAAAAAAAAACCCAACACCCCAAATTTCAGACTGGAAGCGCTCCTGTTTAGTCGACGCTCTCGGCCTGCGGGCCCCCAAAATCTACGTCTGAAATCCCGAAGCAAGCAGGCGACAACTCTCGGGAACCGAAGGTGTTTAGATTCAGATCGTTCTTGTTTCCGCTCTGAGCTTTAATTTGGATTAACCTTGGCATCCCTGCTCCTTGGAGGAGGGATCACAGAGCTGCGACACTGTTCAAGTCTGAAGCCATGGAACAGCAAATGAAAAGTATTTGCAGACGGCACAATATGATTCGAAGTCCCAACACTGTGAAACTTTACCGGCTCTGTATCCCAGCAATCGATTGCCTGTCTGTTTATTGATTGACACAATCTCCTTTAAGGCAGCGGTGGCAAACATGTGACACACTTGTCAAAGGGGAAACACCGCAGCGTTTTGGGTGACATGCCAGCGTTCACCAACACCCAGCCACAATTACTCTGAACTGCATGCCCCATTCTCATGCAATTTTCTAACCATCTCCTTCTCGGCCGCCCCCTTCTCCTTTCACCTTTGGTGACCTTCTGACAAGCAAAGCCAATGGGGGAACCAGATTCACTGAATCGTGTTACTCATTTAGCAATCGTGGCATTCCGGCCCTCTCAAATTCCTGACAAATAGATGGAGAAGAAATGGAGGTAGTGACAGATTTTATTTTCCTGGGCTCCAAGATCACCGCAGATGGGGACTACTGACAAGAAATCAAAAGATGCTTGCTCCTGGGGAGGAAAGCTATGGCCAATCTAGACAGCATACTAAAAAGCAGAGACATCACCTTGCCTACAAAAGTGCGTATAGTCAAGGCTCTGGTTTCCTCAGTTGCAATGTATGGCTGTGAAAGTTGGACCATACGGAAGGCTGAGCGCCAAAGAAGGGAGGCCTTTGAACTCTGGTGCTGGAGAAGACTCCCTTGGCGAGTCTCTTGGACTGCAAGGCCATCCAACCGGTCAGTCCTAGAGGAGATCAACTCTGACTGCTCTTTAGAAGGCCAGATCCTGAAGAAGAAACTCAAACAGTTTGGCCACCTCATGAGAAGGAAGGACTCCCTGGAGAAGAGCCTAATGCTGGGAACGATTGAGGACAATAGAAGAAGAAGGGGACGGCAGAGAAGGAAGTAGGTGGCTGGATGGAGTTGCTGAAGTAGTAGGTGTGACCTTAAATGGACTCCGGGAGATGGTAGAGGACAAGAAGGCCTGGAGGAACATTGTCCATGGGGTCGCGATGGGTCGGACACGACTTTGCAACTAACAACAACAATTTAACAACTGCAGGGATTCACTTAACAAATGTGGCAGAAAAAAAGTCGTAAAATGAGACAAAATTCACTTAACAATTTTTTCACTTAGCAACACAGACTTCGAGCTCAATTATGGCCATACGCTGAGGACTACCTGTACTCCACTGCAGAGATGGACATTTTGTCCATGGGTTCAAATACACCCCACTTTTTTTTTTTTTAAGGAAAAGAAAAGAAGAAAGGAACCTTTAGGGGCCTTTTAGAATGCAGAATTGCAGGCTAACTCTGCCCACAGCTGAAGTTCGATCCTGGTGGGTCTCAAGTTTGACTCAGCCTTCCATCCTTCAGAGGTCGATAAAAGGAAGGCCCAGATTATTGGGGGCAATATGCAAAATAATGCTTTCATGTTGTAAACCACCCAGAGAATGATGAAACAACATGGGGCAGGATGCAAGCCTAAAATGCTGTTGCTATTGCTATTTATTCACAATACAGATAGTCCTCGACTTATGGCCAGTCACTCAGTGACCGTTCGAGAGCACAGAAGATGAAAGATCTGTCTGGTGGTACTGATGAGCCAGTTCTGAAGTTTCGATGGCCACCCTCACCCGCAGTCACATGATCACGAGTCGGAGACAGGCAGTGTTCTGACCCAAACCTTGTTCCAAGGAAACAAACACGAAAAGGAGGTAACAGCAAAACCTTTTAATGATTCTTTACTAATTCCATCCCGGTTAAAAGGCTGTTTCAAACTAATTGTCTCTGATAAGAACGAGCCTTGCCAAGGTTGTGCAAGGCTGCCAAGAACACTAGATAAAGTTGCCAAGAAATGTTTCAAACACAAAGAGTCTCCAAACACCAACCAAGATATTCTGAACATCCACAAGTCTTGAGTGCAAAAAACTTCCTTGCTTCCTGCAAAAAACTCCAGTTTCTCAGCTGGCTTTTATCCCTTAAGGGAGGGGCCATCACCTTGCAGCCTTACTCCCGAGTTACCCGTGCTGCTGCAGTTGCGCTTTCCTTCGAGCAGCCCTGAGCGCAAGCGCACTGGGCACAGGCTCCTCGGTGGGCTCTTCATCACTGCTGCCAGCCTCCACAATCTCCGAAGGCAGCCTTCCACTCCCTGATGGTCCTGGCCCCATCCCTGCATCACACACACAGGCCCCTCATCTGAGTCTTCGCTCTCCGAGACCTCAGCTATCCGTACCTGCTGCCGGAGAACCACAACAGGTAGTCCTCAACTTACGACCACAGTCGAGTCCAAAATTTATGTTGCTAAGTGAGACGCTTGTTAAGTGAGCTTTGTCCCTTTTTACAATCTTTCTTGCCAGAGTTATTAAGTCAATCATCGCAGCGGTCAAGTTAGCAGCATGGCCGTTAAGTGAAGCTGGCTTCCCCGTTGACTCTGCTTGGCAGAAGGTCGCAAAAGGGGATCACCAGACCCAGGGACCACTGCAACCGTCATAAATAGGGGTGCCAAGTGTTTGAATTTTGATCATATGGTTATGGGGATGCTGCAGCTGTTTTTTCAGTGACGTTGTAACTTTGAACAGTCACTGAATGAACCTATCATATGTCAAAGACTACCTGTACTCAGCTATACATGCAGCACCCCATGGTCACAGTCCCCCTCCCCCAAAATGGCATTTATAAAACCAGCCCACAGTGAACCATTGGTTTCTTTTAATGACGGCAACGGTCACCTTACAACTGCACTGTTCACTTAGTGACCGTGGCCAAAAAGATCGTATAATCAGGTCAGTCATGTAAGTGATTTATGACTGTCATGACTTACAACTTGTGATGGGCAGGCTCCATTGTGGTCATGCGCCGAAGAGTACCTGTAACGTTTTTCAGTTCATCAACATGCGTGTCGGGATGGAAACGGGTATCCAAGGAGAACATTGGAATGTCATTTTAGAGGAACATTTTTCCCTACTCACGCCCAGCTATGCTGGCCTCAGCAGCGATCAGATCAGTTGAGAGGTTTACGTGTGTGTGTGTGTGTGTGTGTTTGTGTGTGTGTGTGTGTGTAAAAAACTCTGTTTCACACAACTCTTCAGCCAGATGATGGGGAAAAATCCCCCAGTAATGGACACTTAACGTGTTCAGGTGGCTTTCCTTCAACACACTTGCGCTTGTCAGGCGGGACTCACCTGGTGATAAAAGTCATCGTCATCGAAGATCTCCTCGTCCAGGTCTTTGAGGTGGGCATTTGACATTGCTGGAGGAAGCGTCTCCTAGAAGGGCGAGAAAGAAGAGATACTTCCATGAGGACTGTCACAGCTCCAAGCTAGAACGGTGGTTCTTAAACTGGGGGTTATGCGTGTGTGTGTGTAATCCGGGCGTACCCTGAGGGTAGTGGAGCCATTTGCGTTTGCTTGTTTGTGAGTTAAGGAGAATGCCACTGCCAAAACTTGTGCAAAACAACAGATCCTGGGGAGGTGAAGACAATGACAGCATTTGAGTGTGGGAAAAGGTAATTGGGTGAAACGGCTTAAGAACTACTGATCTAGGTTCACAGTGGCTTTTGTAGATAGCAATAGCACTCAGACTTATATACTGCTTCACAGTGCTTTATAGCCCTCTCTGAGCGGTTTACAGAGTCAGCGTATGGCCTCCAGCAACCTGGGGCCTCGTTTTACCAACCTTGGAAGGATGGAAGGCTGAGTCAACCTTCAGCCGGTCAGGAATTAAACTCCTGGTAGTGGCCAGAGTTTGCTTGCAATAGCACTTAGAGTTATATACCACTTTACAGTGGTTTCCAGCCCTCTCTAAGCAGTTTGCTGAGTCAACCTATTGCCCCCAACAATCTGGTCCTCATTTTACTGATCTTGGAAGGCTGGAAGGCTGAGTTAACCTTGAGCTGGTCAGGAATCGAACTCCTGGTAGTTGGCAGAGTTTGCCTGCAATAGCAATAAGACTTATATACTGCCTCAAAGCGCTTTCCAGCCCTAAGCGGTTTTACAGAGTCAGCTTCTATTGCCCCCAGGAATCTGATCTTGGAAGGATGGACTGAAGGAAGGATGGACTGATCTTGGAAGGATGGAAAGCTGAGTTAACCTTGAGCTGGTCAGAATTTGCCTGCAATAGCAATAAGACTTATATACTGTCTTATATACTAAGCGGTTTTACAGAGTCAGCCTCTATTGCCCCCAAGAATCTGGGTCCTCATTTTAACCGACCTCAGAAGGACGGAAGGCTGAGTCAACCTTGAGCCTGGTGAGACTCGAACTGCCAAACTGCTGGCAGCTGGCAGTCAGCAGGAGTAGCCTGCAGTATTGCAGTATGTAAGTCTAAGTGCTATTGCTATCTGAAGTTTTGTTTGACAGTCAGTAGTGGCCGTCAGTCATTCTAGCTTCCTCCATTTGACCTACCAGGTCAAGAGGTGTAACCAGAAGTAAAGCAATGTGTAGTTCAGACATTTGAAGAATGCCTCCTTACCATCTTCTATACTACTGAAGATCTTGTGGCACCATAAATATAAGAAATCTATTATTACTGAAGCTCTTCTTGCGCATACAATAATACATTTGCTCATGTTTAAAGGTACCACAAGTGTCAAGAGATTCCATGCTACAAGTCAGGAACAATTAAGCAAGAACTACACAGATTTTATTCAATGCTCCTCTGGGATCAATAGAGAATTTTGGGCAGCCTAAGAGGAATTCCCCACCTTCCTTTCTGGTGAGTCCATTAAGATGGGGATGCTTAAATAGACATTGAAATGCTTCTTTCCAGCTTTCTCTCCACCAGAGCTGAATTGCCATTTAAGAGATAAAGCAGAATCTCTTAGGATAATTTAAACTTTTTCTTCTTCTCAGCTTTCTCTTCACCTGGACTGAATTGCTGTTTATGAGATAAGCCGCCAACAGGCTCAATTACTTACTTTCTTTCTTTTTGACTGACTATTCTTCCTTCTTTTGCTAACCTCCCCACAACCCTCTCGCACTGCTTTGCTATTTGTTGCTCCAGAAATCTTCGGAATATGCAAAAATGCTTCATTCTGAATGTGAAATACCATGAAATCTCCCATTTCAAAAGGGTGACTACTGCCTTGAACTTTAAATGAGCTGTTTCGAGCATCTTGGGGCATGCTTTGACTTCAAAACCAAGAGAAGCTTTTGTACATACACAATTTGTCTATAATATATGTACACTCAAACGGACACCGAAGGCAGGGCTATTTTGTTCCCTCTCCTATGTGCATTCTTTCTGGAGTGAGAAGGTCCAGGAAGACCATCATCCGTCAAAAGTCTTTGCACAGCTCAAGCAAACAAGTCCTTGATTTTCAAATCAGATGATAGCTTATAAACATGACATATTACTCTAGTTATCCAGGATTTGAAAGGTGGGGGGGGGGGGCGGGCGGAGGGAAGCCCACTGTGCATGCAAAATAGGAAATTTCACAAGATGTGGCTCTTTTCAAACAAACACATCACCCCAGCTGCACCGAACAGCCGTTTCCCATAAAGGAAACTGGTAACGCTGCTCCATCTGAGTCCACCTAACCTTTACAGGCAGTCCTCACTAAGCGACCGATCACTTAATGACCATTTAAAGTTCCTTGTTACCTTGTGGGAGGGGGCTTCGTGGTATTTGAAGAACATCTAGATTCAATCACAGTTTTGCTCCATATAGCATCAACGTTATGAACTCTCAAGTTTCCTCTTTTCGCCATGTATTCAAAATGAACAGTGATTAGTGTGTGTGTACGCATAGAAAGAGAGAGGGAGGGAGGGAGGGAGGGAGGAGGAGGGAAGGACAGGGGAGGAGGAAGGGAGAGGGGGAGTGGGAGAGAGAGTGAGGGAGGCAGGAGGAGAGGGGGGAGTGGGAGGGAGATAGAGAGGGAGACAGAGGGGTGAGGGAAAGAGGGAGAGGGGGAGAGAGAGGGGGAGACAGACAGTGGAGAGAGGGAGAAGGGGAGACAGGGGAGGAAGAGAGAGAGGGAGACAGGGAGGGAAGGACAGGGGAGAGAGGGAAGGAAGGGGAGAGTGGGAGGAAGAGAGGGGAGGGAAGGACAGGGGAGGGAGGGAGGGAAGGGAGAGTGGGAGGGAGAGAGGGAGAGAGGGAGAGGGGAGTGAGAGAGAGAGTGTGAAGGAGGCAGAAGGAGAGAGGGGAGGGGACAGGGGAAGAGGGACAGGGGAGTGGGAGGGAGATAGAGAGGGAGACAAGGGGTGAAGGAGAGAGGGAGGGGGAGAGAGGGGGAGACAGACAGCGGAGGGAGGGAGAGAGGGACAAAGGGAAACAGGGGGAGGAAGAGAGAGAGGGAGACGGGGAGGGAAGGACAGGGGAGAGAGGGAGGGAGAGAGGGGGAGGGGACAGGGAGGGAGGGAGTGGGAGAGCAAGTGAGAGAAGCTATATATGTATATATGTATATAGCATGTGTACATGTGTATTCTGTTTGTGTTTGGTTAGATCTATACTGTCTCTAGAGCAGGGCTGTCAAACTCGCAGCCTGCGGGCTGGACACGCCCACACCCGGTTTAGCAACTGGGGGGGGGGAGGTCACGATATGTCACGTGATGTTTCCGTGACGATGCAAGTTTGACACCCTTGCTTGCTCTAGAGAGCAGGCAACAAATGTTCATATTTAATGTATACCAATGTGCTCAGAGTTAAAAAAAAAAAAAAAAGGACACTAGGTTATCTTAGCTTAAAGTTAAAGAGACCTGGAGTTACGACAACTGCACACGCATGCACACACATTTTGTGGTTGTGTGGTTGCATTTGGAGCCCTAAGCAACCGGCTTGCATATATGGTGACTTGCAGTGTCCCATAGTCACCTGAACACACACACACACACACACACACACACACACACACACACACCAAAAGCCCACTGCTTTAAATGGATTCATTTAACAACCACCACAGTCGTGTAACAGTGCGCGACAGGTAGCCCTTGACTTACAAACACAACTGGGACCAAAACTGTTGCAAAGGGATGCAGTTGTTAAGTGAGCCAGGCCCAATCTTGCAACCCTTTTCATTGCGGTCGTTAAGTGAATCACGAATCTGGCTCCCCCCCACTGACTTTGCCTGTCGGAAGCCCCCTGGATAGGTTGCAAATAATGATCATGTGACCTGGAGCATTGCAAATATTGTAAATATTGCTGCCAAGTGCCTCAACTGTGGCCATATGACCACAGGGAAACTATGACGGCTATAAGTTGAAGGACCAGCTGTAAGTCACTTTTTTTTGGACACCGTCGTAACTTCAAGCAGTCATTAAATGAATGGTCATAAGTTGAGGACTACCTGAAATTTGTTGCGATCAGCTCCCCCCCACCCCCCCCCCCACAAATCAATTTCTTCCAACTAAGAGAGCCAATGTGTTCCCCCTGCTTAGTTCAATCTGCGTCATTATTCCTTACCGTCTCGTCCAGTTCGGTTTCTGGAAGCACCTCAGCATCCGAAGGGGTTTTTCCCAGCACCCTGTATGCTGACCTCTTGGTCTGGGTCCGACGGAGTAACCTCTCTTTGTCCATCAGGATGTGATCTACTTGGGTCAAGATGGATCGCTCAAAGGCGCCAAAGCCCTGGAAGACCATCAAGCGAGGTCAGGGAAGAGCAGAAAAGACGCTGTGGTTTCTCCCACTTCCTAACCACCACCCTGTCTTTCTTTACCAGCCAATGATCAGCATATCTATCATCTATCTATCTATCTATCTATCTATCTATCTATCATCTATCTCTAATCTCTCTCTCTCTCTCTCTCTCTCTCTCTCTCTCTCTCTTATATATATATATATATATATATATGGATCTTTGTTGGTTTCTGCTAGATTCAAAGTGTCTGACAGCAACGTTGATGAAGTCTCATTCATCATCATCAGGCCTCTGTCTTTGGCTCTTGCTTTTCAGAGTGATGAAAAGAGCCAAAGACAGAGGCCTGATGATGATGAATGAGACTTCATCAAAGCTGCCTAGACACTGAATCTACGCGGAGAAACCCAACAACAAAGATCCACATACAAATACCCAGAACCTCAGAAAACAAATATATATATATATATATATATATATAAATACTATCTATCTATCATCTATCTATCTATCTATCTATCTATCTATCTATCTATCTATCTATCATCTATCTATCTATCTATCTCTAATCTCTCTCTCTCTCTCTCTCTCTCTCTCTCTCTCTCTCTCTCTCTATATATATATATATATATATATATATATAAATACTATCTATCTATCTATCTATCTATCATCTATCTATCTATCTATCTATCTATCTATCTATCTATCTATCTATCTCTAATCTCTCTCTCTATATATATATATATATAAATACAATCTATCTCTACCTACCTACCTACCTATCTAATCTATATCTACTCTATATATCTCTATATATAACTCTATCTATCTATCTCTATCATCTATCTATCTATCTACCTATCTATCTATCTATCTATCTATCTATCTCTAATCTCTCTCTCTCTATATATATATATATATAAATACAATCTATCTATCTACCTACCTAGCTACCTATCTAATCTATATCTACTCTATATATCTCTATATATAACTCTATCTATCTCTATCATCTATCTATCTATCTATCTATCTATCTATCTATCTATCTCTAATCTCTCTATATATATATTTATATCTATAAATACAGTCTACCTACCTACCTACCTAATCTATATCTACTCTATATATTTATATATATAACTATCTATCTATCTCTATCATCTATCTATCTATCTATCTATCTATCTATCTATCTATCTATCTATCTATCTATCTATCTATCTCTAATCTCTCTCTCTATATATTTATATCTATAAATACAGTCTACCTACCTACCTACCTACCTACCTATCTAATCTATCTAATCTATATCTACTCTATATATCTATATATCTAACTATCTATCTATCTATCTCTATTATCTATCTATCTATCATCTATCTATCTATCTATTTATCTATCTATCTATCTATCTATCTATCTATCTATCTATCTCTAATCTCTCTCTATATATATTTATATCTATAAATACAGTCTATCTACCTACCTATCTATCTACCTACCTACCTACCTATCCATCCATCCATCTATCTATCTATCTATCTATCTATCTATCTATCTATCTATCTATCTATCTAATCTATATATCTATATAGTCTCCTGGTGACTGACCCCAAAGTCACCCAGCTAGCTTTCATGCCTAAGGCGGGACCAGAACTCAAGAGTCTCCTTCTGGATTGGCCCAAAGTCACCCAGGAAGCTTTGGTGCCTTAGGCGGGACTAGAACTCAAAAGGCACCAGGCTTCTTGCTGGTGAGTTCATACCACGCCTGACTCCTCAGCACCTCTATAGAGAAGACATACTTGCCTTGCCCAGTTTGCCAGAAGCCAGTTTGGTCCTGTCGTGCCACTTCTGTAGGGTGTTGTTTCTGTAGACCCGAAACTCCGCAAACCTCTTGGATGCGAATTCGGGGTAGTCCTCCATCTCCAGCTTCCGTTTGGGCAGCCTCCGCACAGCCCTCTTCCCTTCCTCAGCTTCATCGCTGCCACTTGAGATCTCTTCATCGCTGACAATAAAGATGGCGGTGTAATTAGCCTACAGAGTTTTCCGAGCATCTCCTGACCGCTTCCTTTCTTTAGTACGGTTTTATCACCAAATCCGCTTAGCAACAGGCAACCTAAGAGCAAGGCTGTCAAACTGAAGGAATGGATGGAAACTAATCAAGGGGAGAAGCAACCTGTTTTTGTTTTTTTTTGTTTCAAGAGGCAACTGGACGTCCTGGTTTTTCTTTGAAGACGTTTCACTTCTCATCCAAAAGGCTTCTTCAACTCTTCAACCATTCTTCATATAAAGAATGGTTGCTGGAATTGGGCATGGCTAATTTAAAAGGACCAGGGGTGACATGATAGCAGACTTCCAATATCTCAAGGGTTGCCACAAAGAAGAGGGGGTCAAGCTATTCCCCAAAGCACCTGAAGGCAGGACAAGAAGCGACGGGTGGAAACTAATCAGGGAAAAAAGCAACTTTAGAACTAAGGGTAAATTTCCTGACAGACAGAACCATTAATCAGTGGAAGAATTTGCCTTTATAAGTTGTGAATTCTCCAACACTGAAAGTTTTTAAGAAGAGATTGGATAACCATTTGTCTGAAGTGGTACAGGTAGTCCTCGAGTTATGACCACAACGGACGTCCAAATTTCTGTCACTAAGTTAAGTGAGACAGTTATGTTAATTTTGCCCCATTTCATGACATTTCTTGCCACAGTTGTTAAGTGAATCACTGCAGTTAAGTTAATAACTCGTCAGGTCACAAAAGGGGATCTTGTGACCCCAGGACACTGCAACTGTCATAACTACAAGTCAGTTGCCAAGTGTCTGAATTTTTGGTCACATGCTGTGTGAAAAACGGTCATAAGTCACTTTTTTCATTGCCGTTGTGACTTCTAAGAGTCGCTAAACGAATTGCTGTTAAGTCGAGGACTACCTGTATAGAGTTTCCTGCGTGAGCAGGGGATTGGACTAGAAGACCTCCAAGGTCCCTTCCAACTCGGTTACTCTGTCAAAGCGGCGGATTTATCCTTAGCTGCTTCAGATCATCTTGGCCTTCAATGGTATACTGCCCCTGAATATGGCATTTCCATTTAGCCTTATGGTCAACAAGCGCTGATTGCATTTTCCCCCCTCCTCTATGAATAGCTAATCCCCCGTTAAAGCCATGTAATCACACAGGCAGATAATACCCTATGAAATGGGAACAAGTCTTTCGACAGCTCTGAACCTTATCCCTGGATAAGCCTTAGGCCTAATGCAAAAGGGAGAATGTATGTATGTATGTATGTATGTATGTATGTATGTATGTACGTATAGTATTCAGCTTTGTTCAGCTATTTTCCCACATCATTATAGTTGTGCTTTTAAAGTTGTAGCAACGTTTCGGCAGAATCTCATCTGCCATCGTCAGGCTTCTGTATTGTGTTCGTCCGTTCGTCTGTATTGTGTTCAGACGAACACAATACAGAAGCCTGATGATGGCAGATGAGATTCTGCCGAAATGTTGCTACAACTTTAAAAGCACAACTATAATGACGTGCGGAAATACCCGAACAAAGCTGAATACCATACATATAAATACCCGCGAAAACTTAAGAAAACAGAGATAGATATATAGATACATACATACATACATAGGGATGGGTGATGGGATGGATACACACACACACACACACACACACACACACACACACAAACACACACACAAAGTATAAGTGGGCAAGTGAGATATCATTTCAGACGCCTCATCGTGGCCTTCCAGTGCCCCCCCCCCAAATCAAGACATTGGTGTTGCCAGATGTTTTCTGAATCGGCTCTTTTTTGGCCTCAGCCAACATGGCCACTTACGACCGGGTTTTATGTTTAAATCGGGGTGGGGGCCACTATGGCAAATTTTACAATGTGTGGACTTCAACTCCCAAGAATTCCTTACACGAAGTTAAATTTCAATTTCTCTTAAACTAGCTTAAATGAGGCTCTAGAAAGAGGGCAGAGAAGAGCAACCAAGAGGATTAGGGGGCTGGAGGCTAAAACATACGGTGAACAGTTGCAGGAACTGGGCCTGGCTAGTCTAGGGAAGAGAAGGACCAGGGGAGAGATGCAGTGGTGGGATTCAATTTTTTTTTACTACCAGTTATGTGGGCGTGGCTTGGTGGGCGTGGCTTGGCGGGCTTGGCAGGGGAAGGTAATTGCAAAATCCCATTCCCACCGCACTAACCTGCTTTCCAGCTCCGTTCTCCTGTGCAGGGCAACAAAAGGAGACCCAGCCAATCAGCTGGGACTCGGAAGGCAGAGAAGAGATGGGGGCGGGGCCAGTCAGAGCTGGTATTTGCTGGTTCCCCAAACTACTCAAAATTTCCGTGACCGGTTCTCCAGAACTGGTCAGAACCTGCTGAATGCCCACCTCTGGAGACATGATGGCAATGTTTCAATGTTTGAGGGGCTGCCACAGAGAGGAAGGGGGTTAAGCTATTTTCCAAGGCACCTGAAGGCCAGACAAGGAATAATGGATGGAAACTGAACAAGGAGAGATTCAACCTAGAAATAAAGGAGAAATTTTCTGACGGGGAAAACAATCAACCAACGGAACAGAGGTTGCCCTCGGAAGTTGTGGGAGCTTCATCACTGGAGGCTTTCAAGAAGAGACTGGACTGCCATTTGTCAGAAATGGTGTAGGGTCTCCTGCTTGGGCAGGGGGTTGGACTACATGACCTAGATTGGTCCCTTCCAACTCTATTAATCTCTTCACTTGCCCGTAGCTTCGGGGTTGCACCACCAGATGCTGGACAGGCCGACGTCAATGGGGGAGCCGGATTTACTTAACCATCGTGTTACTAACTTAACAGCTGCGACCATTGACTTAACAACATTGGCAAGAGAGCGGGTATGATGGGGTGAAGTTTACTTAACAACCCACTTGCTTAGCAACAGAAAGTTTGGGCTCAACCCCTATCTCATTTTTTTTTTCCTGCCAACCTCCCCGATGTCGGAAAGGTGTTTTGTGGCCTTTATCATGCCCGTTTCCCATCCGTTGCTGCCCTTTTTACCTCTCCTTTTTCTTTTCTCCTGCTACCAAATGTCTGGTCCCCGAGTTCTGGTGCCACAGCTCATCCTGAAGATCCACCAAGCTTCTCAGCAAAGCCTTTAACGCTTTGTAACCTGCGGGGCAAAAGGAGAAAGGGCCTTAAGAAGACTCTCTGCAAGGAAGGCCACACATTTGATAGGAGAAGAGGGTGTTGAGAACCTGACAGGTTGGGCGTGGCCCAGAGGAAGATTTCTCTAGCCCTGAAAGTCTGTAAAAATTCTCAGTCATCCAGGTCAGTGGGTCGCCAACCAGTGGGCCAGGGACCACTGGTGGCCTGCGAGAAAATTTTGGTGGTCCGCAGAGAAATGTCACCCCCCGCCCAAAGCACACCCCAAAGCAATTTTGTGTGGGAACACAATGCTGCACCGCCCACATGGCTCACGGGAACACAAGGCTTGCATCGCTTGCATTATGAACAACATGAGGTAGTGAGGGGAGGGGGAAAGGGTGGTGGGGGGAACTTGCCCCACACGCCTGGCCTGGCCACTAGGCTGCTTCTTTCTTCTTCTGCTTTTGGCTGCACGCAAGCCTTGGGACCCTGCAAGGCACCCTGCTCCAAGAGGCTGCGCCGGCATGACAAGTCTCACAAAGACTCCTTTCTGACGGAGTTTGGGGGAGAGAAAGAAAGACTTCTGCTGCTTCTGCTGGTTTCCTTGCATGAAGCCAAAAGTCTCTCTTTCTAACCCCCTGGGAACGGAGCTGGAGATGGTATTCTGTGATGGTAAGAAAACAGGGTGGGGAATTTTCTTGCAGACTTTTGGGGGGATTCTTCCAAGATCTCTCTGGTCCCCGGGATTTAAAATTATGAGTTTGATGGTCCCAGGGTCCAAAAGGTTGGCGACCCCTGATCATGGCTGTCCCAAATGAACACCCTGTCAGCGTTCCAGCAAACCCTCCATTTGAGCCAATAACTCCGAGACAGACATCTTCTCAAAGGTTCCTTTTATTTCGTATAGTAAACTCGCACAACTGTGGAATCCCAAATCTGAAAGTTCTGGGCTTCCTTATAATAAGTCAAAACTACAAAATCTATCCCCTGCATCCATCATCACATCACATGGCCCCAATCACCATCTGTCCCATGTTAAGATTTCCTCTCAGTTATGTGCAACACAACCTGACCTTGAATCAGAAAAAGAATGTTATTATGTCTAACTAGATATACTCCAGTAAATTCCCCCCCTCCCACTTTCCCAGGCTCAAAATGTGGCAGTGTGGGAGCATCTGGACTCAATATGGCTTCCAAAGCTGACACACCCTTTGGGATGAACACTCTTTGAATGGTGTGGGAGCAGGAATGGATTTCCACAAAAAAAAAAATAATAATTGCAGATGACAGAATCCAGAAGCACTACTCAGGTGATCCAGATAAACCTCCTGTCAGGATTCCGGCAGTTACCCCAATTAAATCATGAGTCTCGAGCCAAACTTCCAAAAGTAAACAGAATTTATTGGGAGTTAACATGCTCCCTCCAAGTCACCCTCATAGAATAATTTTTTCTTCTTGTATACATCCTTTTTAAAACACTACATTTATTTAACTTTCTCTTAACAACAGATAACAAAACTTAATTTTCCTTTATATATAATTGTAAAATATTATTGAAAGCGTATTTGAGTAGTTCAGATTCTTGCAGAGAATGTTGGCACGCAAGTAACCTATAGTCACTTGAACCACCTTGTTTCCTGATTTCTTGTGCCTGACCGGGCTCCATGATTGTCCCATAAGTCAGGACTACCTGTAGTTCATCCTAGACTACCTGTACACGGTTCTTATCTGGACTGCCTCGCCAAGCTGACAACTTCCTCAGAAGAATTCTGGAATGGCCAATTATCATAAAGGAAGTTGACAGAGAATGGAAATCTTCTGAGGAAAGAAAACACAAAAGGCTGCCTTCCACTAAATTAGATCACTTGTCTCATAGCTCCGCATCACAAGTAGCTCCCGAACTTCTTAGGAAGAACTCGGGCCTCAGACTATTAAACTGGAACAAAAATTATTAAGCTGGTTTGAAAGAGGAGTCAAAGAAGCCACCTATGTTCAAATTGAGCGGCCCTCTCTCAACAGAGAAGGAGGGACAGGACATCATCTATCTCCTGTTTACAACACAGTCCTTTCAACAGTTCCAGGAAGGCTTCATACTCATTTGCACCACTCAGGTGACCCTGAGGACACAGATAAACCTCCGGGTGGCCTCAATGACTCTATAAAACAATGCAAATGATCAGCTGTCTGCAAGGAATATACAATCCTTCCGTTCCCCACCATCCAGTCAGAGCTGAAGAAGCTTCTTGGATGAGAAGTGAAACACCTTCCAAAGCAAAACAAGTCCAGTTGCCTCTTGAAAAAAGCACCTTTGGGACAACCATGACCTGGATAGCTGAGAATCTCCACAGACCTATTAAACTGGAACAAGGTTTCTTAAACTTTCCAACTTTAAGATGTTTGGATTTCAACTCCCAGAAGTCTCTAGCCAGCTGGAGACTTCTGGGAGTTGAAGTCCACCCATCTCAAGTTGCCAAGGGTGAGAAACACTGAATCGACAAACATGAGATCCAATGAAGGACTTTCTGTATCTAAGAAACATGCAATCTTGATGAATAAGTGGAAGGTTTGCAAAGCCTAAGAAACTCCTTTGAGCCATAAGCTCTGACAGAAGATTCTGGAAATGGAAGGTATGGCCTTCTCCATGGAAAGAAATACTATTTCCCAAATTAGGGCCCCTCCATGCTGCCATTAGGGGAAAGGAACAGACTTGGTTGCTTATATTTTAAATCTAGAAGTCTTCCACAAGCCACGTTTCTGGATTAGCGGTAAGAAAACACTCCAGGACACACTTCCCATTTATCCTGTGCCTGCCTCCCTCCTTCTTGCCAGCTTTAGCAAATCAAAAAGAGCAGCCTGTTCATTCCAAACAGTGGTTTAGCCAGCGACAAGGCGGCCACAAAAGAAGGTATCATATCACCGTGCCGGAGGAATAGCAGGCAAGCTTTCCAGAGGAACAAAGCTGAGATAAAGTGGGGGAATTATTTTGGGCTATCAAGCACATTACATATTTATTCCTGAATGGTGAAGGCACTGGAGATGTATTAAAGGGGGAAGGGGAGAAGGGGGCATCCCTGCCGCTGACAACGGGCACATGCAGAGAGACAGCAACGTATGTATTACTTCTGCTCTGGGTGCCAGTTTCTGAAAGGGCTAGGAGGGAGGGACTGAGCTGCCGTATTACACCTGCTAATATTGTGGCCTATGGGCCTACAGGCTGGGATGTTGGGGAAATAGGCGCCTTATTTATATGAGCAACAAAGATGATTAAGGGAATTGGAGGCTAAAACGCATCTATGGAGATTCTCAGTCATTTTTTCCCCCAAGAGTCAATTGGACTTTCTGGTTTTTCTTTGAAGACTTTTCGCTTCTCATCCAAGAAGCTTCTTCCGCTCTTCAACTGTTCTTTTTGAAAGAACGGTTGCTGGAATTGGGTATGTCTAGTTTAGAAGGACTAGGGAGTGACATGATAGCAGTGTTCCAATAGCTCAGGGGCTGCCCCAAAGAAGAGGGAGTCAAGCTATTCTCCAAAGCCCCTGAAGGCAGGGCAAGAAGCAACGGATGAAAACTAAATCAAGGAGGAATTTCCTGACAGTTGGAACAATTAACCAGTGGAACGACTTGCCTCCAGAAGGTGTCAAACTCAAGGCCCGCGGGCTGCACCCGGCCTGCGAAGTGGTTAGATCTGGCCTGTGGGGTTGCCCTGGAAACAGTGGAGGACCGGCTCCTAGCACCTCGGCCCCAGCCCAGGTCAGCGGGGTGCTGAACTACAACTTGGAGGCGGCCATTCAGGTTGGAACGCAGTCAGATCCACGGAGCTGCCCTGGATCTGGCAAGGGGCTGCCCCACCTCGCCCTCTGGGCGCGTGCTGGAGTCAATGGATTCCCCCAGCCCCGCCTGGGCCACTACAAGCACCCCCCCCAATATGAGTGACATCAAGTTGGCCATGCCCCCCCCAGCCTCACCCCCCCTGCCCCCCCAGGTCAACCACAATCCTGATGTGGCCCTCAATAAAATTGAGCTTGACACCCCTGGACTACCCTGTTTCCCTGAAAACATGACCTACCCTGAAAGTAAGTCCTAGCTTGTTTTTTTCCCATGTGCACCCAATATAAGCCCTACCCCCCAAAATAAACCCTAGTAAAATTCTTTTATTGGCCAAGTATGATTGGACACACAAGGAATTTGTCTTGGTGCAATTAAGATCCTGCTCACTCCAGAGTGCACAGGTAAAAATTAAGCTAGGATGTTTTGGACAGTTGTAGCCAGGCCTCACACACCCTGACACCTGCCTTGCCGGCCCATTTCTTCTTCAGCCAGCAAGGTTTTCCTAAAGGCCTCTGTAGCTGATAACAAAGCTCCGGATCGACCCAGAGCTCTGTTATTGGCTGCAGAGGCCTTCAGGAAAGCCTTGCCGGTGAAAAGGAGGCCAAGGGTGACACACGCTAGTGAGGTTAGTCAGTGGGTGACACGCCCCCCCCCCCCAAAAAATAAGACCTGGTGCTTTTTTGGGTGGCAAAAAGAAAAAAAGACAGGGGAAACATGGTAGAAGACCTCCAAGGCCCCTTCCAACTGTTATTCTATTCTGTATTAATCTCACGGGAGAATTGCTCACTAAGAATAGCTGGTTTTTAACTTAGCAGTTCCACCTCCCTTTTCAAAGTATTTCTCTTGCACTATAGGACAATAACCCTTGCACCACCGTTATTTAAGGA